>NC_056747.1:1354525392-1354760392 GCF_019279795.1 Protopterus annectens
TGATTTACCAGAGCAAACATGTCGGGGATGTTCTGCAAAACTGGGGAAAGGAGAGAGAGAGAGAAGTATGGCTGGCAGAAAGTATAGTAAATGAGACTTTAAATGAAAACAGTGCGACAGAATAAATGCTACTGCTTTAAACTGTATTTAAGCTAATAAGCTGACTTGTGAAACTGCTTTTTACTTGGTGTTAATGCCCCCTGTGGTGCATTGAATTTTTTTTTTTTGGAATGGTGTGTATTTAAGAATTAAAATTAAAAATACCTTGTGAAGTTTTAGATGAATTTGAAGTGTTTATTTTTATACAATTTCAACAGCCTAGTTATTAGAGCTCTGCATACATTGCAGTATATTTCCTAATATTTGTTCACTCTGTCTCAATACATATCCATATTATAGGTGTATTTTGAATAACCAGACATTTGTCAGGGGTGCAGATCTGCACTGTCATCACTGTTGTTCCTTTATTTGCAGTTTGGGCAAAATATCAATCTTCATGAGAAGTTCAGGCAGGGTGAGAAGTTGGTAAGAAGCAGAAGGGTGGTCCAAGTTAAGCAGCTTTTGAAGACTGACATGAAAAGCTCTGTTGCCATTGGCATGTTTAGGGTAAAAAAAAATCCTTTGTTCCTAGGTGCATATGACTCCTAAATCAAAGAAACACAAGGGTGTTTGGGGGGGACTTTTTCTTAGGTCCAGTCATTTAACTATTGAAACTTGCTTGAAAATGTTTCAGCAGTTCAAATGTTGTAGCTAATTTACAAAGCAAAAAAAATTCCTTCATTTGCATGACCTCATGACCCACAAATTTCTCTTTTGGGATTCTTCACCTAAAAAAATGTAAATAAAAGGGGTGTAAAATGAGAGTTCTTTGATAACCCCACCTTATTGGCCATGTGAATCAGGGACTGCCACTCCAGAATGCATCCCAGCTCCTGGAATTTTTTTGCAGTTTTTAGAGAAGTGATTGAGCTTCAGAAAACCATGCTTGGCATTTTGACCACTTCAGAATGGATGCGAATTAGGTAGCAGCAGACACAAGGGGGATCAAGTAGAGTTCTGCTGAAGTAGGTAAAATTCTGTATGGAGGCCTAGAATTATTCGGTGGTAATTTTCTGATAATGGGCATATGTGGTTGACGTTTTGAACTTTCTTGCTCCACTGGAGTTTTTGGTAACTTAAAATACATAGCAGTAATTTGTTTCTTTAGGCTTTGGTGTTTACATTGTATAGCTGTGTAACATCTGGTGTCCAAGCAGAGGTATAGGTTCACATCCTACTTATGACCTTTGTATTTTTATGGGAGTATAGCACAGAGAGTTAAAGCTATAGGCTTTATCTTTTAGTCCTGTGTTGTCTCTCTCATGTGCAGATAGTAATTGTATATTGCAGAGATTCATTTGTATGACATGTTTCTAATACTGGCTGCAGAGTGCTGTATGCTACTTCTGTCCACATTGTTGCAGTTAAATTTTTTTATGACTATGAACTTCTTGTGATGCAGACACCACTGTATAAAAAAGCAGAAATATATTCGATGACCAGTCGTACCTGCTGCTAGAAATGAGTCAGCACAGAACTTCACAGAGGGCTAACACTGATGACACACTGGTTTGCTGGCACTGCTGAGGACATCTAGCAGTTTTAAGAGTTACAGAATACATTAGTCATGCATCCTTAATGTATCTTGGGAAGGTGTAAACTCTATGAAGGTCATTGCAGTGCGGCATTATATAATGTGTTGAATGATCTAATGGAATATGAGGCCTCAGAAGATAGCCTTTGATGTCTGTAGTGAAACACCCTGAGCATCTTAATGATGTGTCCATGAGGAGTGCGTTTATTACATAAGTCCCATTGGAAGTTTAAATGCAATGTTTGGTACCTGCTCCTGCAGGAAGGGAGCAGTTTGTAATAATTGTTATGATTGTTGCTGCTGACATGTGCATTTAGTTAATGGGTTATTACTAGACAAGCAGTTTGAAGAACCATATAGAGCCTAGCCATGTCCCTAGGAGAAAGACTTCCTTTCTTGAATAAGTCCATAATGCTGATCTGTGATATCAATGTGTGTGATCCCCTTGAGCCATCAAGATTTCGCTTGATGTTAGAGTTGCACCATTTAACAGGTGGAGTATCCTTTGTGCAAGTAACAAACCTGTTTCTCCAAGGTTCTGCTTATGTTGCTGTGCAGGTTGAGAGTTTTGGAGTGAGTAATCCTAACGTTATCAGTATTCCTTAAATGGCGAGTAATCCTAATGTTACCAGCATTCCTTAGGTAGCGAGTAATCCTAACATTACCAGCGTTCCTTAGGTGGCGAGTAATCCTAACGTTACCAGCATTCCTTAGGTGGCAAGTAATCCTAACGTTTCCAGCATTCCTTAGGTGGCAAGTAATCCTAACGTTACCAGCATTCCTTAGGTGGTGAGTAATCCTAACATTACCAGCATTCCTTAGGTGGTGAGTAATCCTAACATTACCAGCATGGAGAAGATTTAGTAAAACAGAGGCTTTTATAACCTGAAATGGAAGATCAAGATCTCCATGTAGGGCTCTGTTTGAGACGAAAAACATGAAAGCCTTTTTCGACATAGTTAAGGAAACCTAATCCTTTTATTATTTTAGGAAAAGATGAGGCCTTTCAACTTAGGATATGTGTTTGGTAAAATGCATTCCAATCTGAGTGTTCCATTCAATGATTAATCTGATAAAGGAGTAATATAAGAGGCCAAGACATCTTTGGATCTTGAGGATATACCTTTAATAATTAACTTGATAATGAAAAAAAAATGATTTTCTCACTGCAACTGATACATAATGATCAAAGGGCAGTTCATTCAGGATGAAAATGCCCAGTCTGATAATAGGATCATAGGAAGTTACTAGGCTATTGGCCCTGAGATCCTTCTTGGCCAAAAGTTTAGCCCATGTTTGCACAAGTCAACACCTGATGCCCCTGTCCAGCTGGGACACAGGTGGAATCCCAGGGGTGTATTTTCCGTTTCCCATCCAGTTATCCAGGTTGCGCTTAAAAAGGGTTAATGGGGTACTCTGCTTGACTTGCCAGCAAGTCCTGCTGATGTCACAGACCAGGTTGAGGTTGCGTGTGCGGGTTACTCAAGTGGATCTTGACTTGTGGATATGCAGCAGTCCCATCAAGGTGAGGTCTAAGATTGCTTTGTATGCCAGACTCCTCTGAGGAGTCTGTAGGAAACCAAGTAAATGGCAGGGCTTTTAGCCTATTTGTGTAGGGTAAATGTTTGATGCCCTAGATGTTCATGGTGAGAAACCTCTGTGGTCTGTCTAGCTGCTGCATGTGCTTTGCGAGGTACCAGCTGAAAGGGTCATTGTAATCAATAATTGGCCTTATGTTATGACCTCCTTGTCCCTGGATGAGGTGGGCCATGTAGAAAGCTCTCTGTACAATGGATGCAACATGGTGGTCAAAAGTCAAGTTGCTATCAAGCTGGGTGCCCAAATCCCTCATGACTGAATGTGTGTTTAGGACATTGTTATTAACATGATAATTTGTGGGAATGTCACTCTCCCCAAAGGGGATGATGATGCATTTTTTGGTATTCAGCTTGAGGCCATGTTTCTGCACCAGTCATTTGTTTGGGTGAGATCATCTTGAGGGATGTCCACATCACTAGGGGAATTAATGACAGTGCCCAGCTTGAAATCATCTGCAAACTTGGTCAGCCATAGATCATTGATTTTGGCCTGCACCTCAGGAAAGTATATCCCAAGTAACAGAGGTCCCAAGACTGATCCATGGGGTAATGCCGCTCTTTACAGGTGTAATACTTGAGGTGACTTCCCCTATTTTGAGGGGAAAGGTGGGTTCTGTCAGTGATACAATTTGCCACCCATCTGGTAACATATGGATTGATACCTAGTTGAGAGAGTTTATTTATTTTACCTGAGTGGGGAACAGTGTCAAAGGCTTAGGCCAGTTGAAGGTATGCGGTGTGAGCTGTCTTCCCATCATCCATGGCTTTGGTGACTGTCTCCAAAGGAGTTGACCAAATTTAACAGACATGACCTCCCCTTGATGAAGCCAAACTGTATGGGATTGAGTGTTTGGTGATGGCCAATGTCCTTGTTAATGAGGTCCATGATAATCTGTTTCATGGCCTTGCAGATCAGGCTAGTTAGGCTGGTGGGTCAGTCATTTCCTGGATCAGTGGACGCTCCACATTTGTACAAAGGAATGATGGTGGCTGTCCTCCACTCAGCTGGGCAGAAGCCAGTACTCAGGCTGTGGTTGAATAGGGCACATAATGGTGCTGCAAGTTGCCCGAGTACATGTAGGACACAGTCTTAGATGTTATCAGGTCCCATGGAGGCTGTATTTTTTGCCTTTGAGAAAGCAGAGATGACCTGTTCCCTAGATATAAGGAGAAAGGGGGCAGTTACAGGTAATGTCCTGATTTACTGATTGGGAGGGCATAGAGGTGAAGTTTTCACTGAATTTGTCAGCCAGCAAGTTGGCTATATCTACGGCATTTGTGTATGTGGTGTTCTCGACCACCATTTCTGAGCAGATCTGGATGCTTCCTTTGAGATTGAAAACATATGTGAAGAAGGTTTTATGATTGTCTTCAGTAGATGTGGCCAGTTTGGACTCTTGTTTGCTTTGGAGGATTTCACTAGTGCTCTTATTTACTTGTTCAGGCTAAGAAGAGATTGCTTCCAATTGGGTACCTGCTCCTTCTTGGTCCTGGACAACAATGTTTTTCCTTTCGTTATAGGGTTTATTTATTGCAGATGTTCACCAGACAGGTTTACTCTTCCTTGCAGAGTAGGATTTCATCCTGTCGGGTATTCCTAATTCCATGCATCTATACAAGTGCTTGTATAGTGCTTTGGTGTAGTTTTGGATATTGGTGCCAGTTCCTACCGAGGGGGAGTGGGTTGTGAAGCTGTTTATACCATCCCTCAGGAGGCTGTAATCAGCTTTGGAGAAGCGTTTTGGTTTGACGATAGCTGTGGGGGGGGGGGGGTTGGGGGAGATGGTGACTTCAAAAGTGACCTCTTTATGGTTGGAGCTTACCGTGGAGGGTGATACTATAGGGATGCTGCAGTGGTTGCTCATGTTGGTTAATACCAAGTCCAAGATATTATCACCTTTTGTGGGGGTATTGACTATCTATTCCAAGGCGTTGGCATTGACAAAATTGAGGAATCTCTGGACATTTCTGTTCTGGCATGAGTAGTTCTTCCAGTCTGTGTTTGGGTAGTTAAAATCTTCTTGGATCAGGGTAAAGGGTCGAATCTTGATAGTTGAAGAGGTCCAGATAGGCGGAGTGGGCATCTTGAGGAAAATTTGGGGACTGGTATTTGCTATGATTTGAATAGGTGTCTTGTCAATTGTTAACTGCACCTGGAGTGTCTCCTGTGTGTCCTACTGTTTGACAAGCCTGGAGGTGTGTATGTCTTTGAACCTTCACAACCTTTGGCTTTACTGCCCACAGTTTGGGGTCAGAATGTATGATAGGATGAGTAACCAGGGAAGGCTGGGGTGTTCTCCGCAGCTTTGAACCAGATTTCTGTGACTGTGCAAATGTCAGCATCTTCCAGGGCTAAGAATGCTTGCAATGAGTGCAATTGCATGTTTAGACTCGTAGCGTTTAGCATTGGGAAAGACTGGTCTGCCAGATGCGACTACATTTTTACATCTTCTAAGGCTGTGGTCAGTACTAATCTGGTCTAGTCCTTGTGGTAGAGTACTACAGTGTTTGGGGAATCAATAACTGAATCCAGTTTGCAGTCATCCACTGACTGGGCCACAAGTCTTAGACGGTTGTCTTTACATCAGAGAAGCAGATGTCAGAGAGGGAAGGTGACTCGCCAATCTGCCCTGAACGTTATTAGGGTGGTGCCCTCAGCATGTGTTGCCTTTTCAGGAAAGTAGTTCATCCTTTGCATCGTGGTGAAAATTTAGCTACAGTTGGACCTCTCACACTACAGCTTGGGTTTATGTTTTAGGTGCAAGTACTAAACTGCTTTGAACATGATGCTGTTGTGAAGTTATTTAACCAGCTTTTTTTCACTTGACTGTGGTCTCATTTGAGATCAATAGTAACCAGTGTACAGTGCTATAATGTAATTTTTGCAGGTATCCTTTATATATTTCCCTTTGAATGTGTTCATGTTAAAATATATTGGTTGACATGTTTCAGTGTAAAGGGACATTATGGTTAACAGAATGAATAAGTAAATCTACAAATGCTAGTAGCTGCAGAGATTGACAGGCATGCGCTTTCTTTGCTGTATTGTCCCTCAGTGGCAGTGAATTACCTAGTTAAAGTGAAATCTAGTCTGATGATACTTTGAGTCATGAGCACTGCCTTTCTGCGGTACTAGCCTGTTTCTCTCCTTGCTCAGGTTTGTAAACAATTCCACCTTTAGTGAAATTTGCTAGAATGAAACGGAATAGTTTGAACATTTTTTTCTTAAATGGATTTTTTTTTTTTTTTGCCTGTATAGGTCTAAGCTGAGGCTCAAAGATGAAAATGTAGATGGTAAGTCTTAAAATTTTCTTCTTTTTTTATGGATTCCCTGTTCATGTACTTTTATTTTCTGTTTTTATGTCCACATAGGTTCATAGGTTCATAGGTTAGTACTAGGCTAACTGCCCTTGCGAGCCATTTTAAGCCTAGCCAATAATCCCTTGTGAGATTTAAACCCTGCACCTTGTGTTTGTAAGGCAAACACCTTAACCATTAGGCCACCCTCCCAACCCAATATAGTTTAAAACTGAATGCTTTCAAAACTTGCGTACAAATGATAGTTACATGTATAGAAATCAATGCATTTTAAGGCTGTAGTGTGTAAAGAATAAGGTAAAACCATCACTTCAGTTTTTGGTGTTGGATTTTTTTTTTTACTTGTATAATAATGCATGCTGTCATAAGAACATAATGGTAAAAACAGAAGACCTCTCCCCCGATGCCAGCCTCCTTGTTTTATGTTAGAAGTTCCCTCTTCCTATTTCCCAGGTTCCTTCATTTAACATCATACCTCTCAGTTGTCCCAATTTTTGTCCATTTTAGTTAATTATTTTGTGTCCAGTTGACCATGTTATATGTTGTATACCTGGATCCTAAGTTTCACAAGATGTATTAATAGTTTCCTTTCATGAGACTGAGGACCATTGATCTGGGTTATAACTGCCTGAACACCAGTAATATTCTTTCACAGGTTGAAAGCTACATCTGTAGTCAGTAAAAGATGGGGAGTTTTTCTGTTCCCGGCTGTTATGCAACTCTGGCTGTCCTAGGTGTATGTTAAAAAGATAGAGGGCTGTCCCCTAAAAAATAGGGAAAGTTTTAATAATAGCTTTCTGATTTTATTTCTTGCTGTTGGCTTCTGGGTATTGTTAATACTTCCGGGTTCCCTGTTTATATTAATACTTTTTGAGGCCAAGGTCCTTTTAAATTTCTTGGTACTCTCAGACTTTCCGATTAAGTTGCTTGGCTTGTTTACTTTATTACAGTCTTGTGTTGCTTGACTTGTTTACTTTGTTGCAGTCTTGTGTTGCTTGACTTGTTTACTTTGTTGCAGTCTTGCGTTGCTTGACTTGTTTACTTTGTTGCAGTCTTGCATTGCTTGACTTGTTTACTTTTTTTTTTCCAATTCCTTTTTATTAGGGTTATATCAAAACCAAATGAAGACAAGAAAACAATATAACAGAGAATAAAACAATAACATACAATATACAGACCTACAAACATAAAACCTATATACATTAATAACCTATATACAGTTCTCATCTATATCAAGCTATGCAGCATACAGAAATATGAGTTACGATCATGTCAGAATGAGTTCAAATATCATTTTCCAAGTGTCCTTATGGGTCCTTTTTTTCCTCATGGAATACCATAAATATTTATGAGCCAGAAGTTGTTTACTAGCTGTTTGCTTGAATCCATCCCATGTTATTTGGACCTGTCTTTCCAATTTAATGTGATGTAGTATTTTATTAGCATAAATGTTGTAACTAGAATGTGCGTGTGATTATTCTTCATTCCTATAGGAGGTACGTGTAAGAGGGCAAATTTCCAGAATAAGGTTGTTTTTTCATAGCCCATTTTCTCTAATTTGACTCTTTAAGGCACACCAAAGTTTGTATGTACATTTACAACTCCAAAATATATTAATAATATCAGCTTCTTTGGAGGGACAGAATTGGCAAAAAAGGTGGGAGTTCTTTGTACATTTTATTTAATATTGTGGGCGTAAAATATGCGTTGTTTAGGATCATAAGTTGAGTATATCTGAGCTTCTGAAGGAGAATGTCTTTGCAAAATTTCTAAATTGCCTGTGCAATTATATTGGAGGCAATTGTAGGGTCTTGTTTTGTCCAGTAATTGGAGTGGATCGCTTCTTTAGTGGTAATTGTAGGGTCTTGTTTTGTCCAGTAATTGGAGTGGATCGCTTATTTAGTGGTAATTGTAGGGTTTTGTTTTGTTCAGTAATTGGAGTGGATAGCTTCTTTAGTGGTAATTGTAGGGTCTTGTTTTGTCCAGTAATTGGAGTGGATCGCTTCTTTAGTGGTAATTGTAGGGTATTGTTTTGTCCAGTAATTGGAGTGGATCGCTTCTTTAGTGGTAATTGTAGGGTCTTGTTTTGTCCAGTAATTGGAGTGGATAGCTTCTTTAGTGGTAATTGTAGGGTCTTGTTTTGTCCAGTAATTGGAGTGGATAGCTTCTTTCGTGGTAATTGTAGGGTCTTGTTTTGTCCAGTAATTGGAGTGGATCGCTTATTTAGTGGTAATTGTAGGGTTTTGTTTTGTTCAGTAATTGGAGTGGATCGCTTCTTTTGTGGTAATTGTAGGGTCTTGTTTTGTCCAGTAATTGGAGTGGATAGCTTCTTTAGTGGTAATTGTAGGGTCTTGTTTTGTCCAGTAATTGGAGTGGATAGCTTCTTTAGTGGTAATTGTAGGGTCTTGTTTTGTCCAGTAATTGGAGTGGATCGCTTCTTTAGTGGTAATTGTAGGGTCTTGTTTTGTCCAGTAATTGGAGTGGATAGCTTCTTTTGTGGTAATTGCAGAGTCTTGTTTTGTCCAGTAATTGGAGTGGATAGCTTCTTTCGTGGTAATTGTAGGGTCTTGTTTTGTCCAGTAATTGGAGTGGATCGCTTCTTTAGTGGTAATTGCAGGGTCTTGTTTTGTCCAGTAATTGGAGTGGATAGCTTCTTTCGTGGTAATTGTAGGGTCTTGTTTTGTCCAGTAATTGGAGTGGATAGCTTCTTTCGTGGTAATTGTAGGGTCTTGTTTTGTTCAGTAATTGGAGTGGATCGCTTCTTTTGTGGTAATTGTAGGGTCTTGTTTTGTCCAGTAATTGGAGTGGATAGCTTCTTTAGTGGTAATTGTAGGGTCTTGTTTTGTCCAGTAATTGGAGTGGATAGCTTCTTTTATGGTAATTGTAGGGTCTTGTTTTGTCCAGTAATTGGAGTGGATAGTTCTTGTAATTGTAGGGTCTTGTTTTGTCCAGTAATTGGAGTGGATAGCTTCTTTTGTGGTAATTGTAGGGTCTTGTTTTGTCCAGTAATTGGAGTGGATCGTTTCTTTAGTGGTAATTGTAGGGTCTTGTTTTGTCCAGTAACTGGAGTGGATAGCTTCTTTAGTGGTAATTGTAGGGTCTTGTTTTGTCCAGTAATTGGAGTGGATAGCTTCTTTAGTGGTAATTGTAGGGTCTTGTTTTGTCCAGTAATTGGAGTGGATAGCTTCTTTTGTGGTAATTGTAGGGTCTTGTTTTGTCCAGTAATTGGAGTGGATCGCTTCTTTAGTGGTAATTGCAGGGTCTTGTTTTGTCCAGTAATTGGAGTGGATAGCTTCTTTAGTGGTAATTGTAGGGTCTTGTTTTGTCCAGTAATTGGAGTGGATAGTTCTTGTAATTGTAGGGTCTTGTTTTGTCCAGTAACTGGAGTCAATAGCTTCTTTAGTGGTAATTGTAGGGTCTTGTTTTGTTCAGTAATTGGAGTGGATCGCTTCTTTAGTGGTAATTGTAGGGTCTTGTTTTGTCCAGTAATTGGAGTGGATCGTTTCTTTAGTGGTAATTGTAGGGTCTTGTTTTGTCCAGTAAATGGAGTGGATAGCTTCTTTAGTGGTAATTGTAGGGTCTTGTTTTGTCCAGTAATTGTAGTGGATAGCTTCTTTAGTGGTAATTGTAGGGTCTTGTTTTGTCCAGTAATTGGAGTGGATCGCTTCTTTAGTGGTAATTGTAGGGTCTTGTTTTGTCCAGTGATTGGAGTGGATAGCTTCTTTAGTGGTAATTGTAGGGTCTTGTTTTTTCCAGTAATTGGAGTGGATCGCTTCTTTAGTGGTAATTGTAGGGTCTTGTTTTGTCCAGTAATTGGAGTGGATAGCTTCTTTAGTGGTAATTGTAGGGTCTTGTTTTGTCCAGTAATTGGAGTGGATAGCTTCTTTAGTGGTAATTGCAGGGTCTTGTTTTGTCCAGTAATTGGAGTGGATAGCTTCTTTAGTGATAATTGTAGGGTCTTGTTTTGTCCAGTAATTGGAGTGGATAGCTTCTTTAGTGGTAATTGTAGGGTCTTGTTTTGTCCAGTAATTGTAGTGGATAGCTTCTTTAGTGGTAATTGTAGGGTCTTGTTTTGTCCAGTAATTGTAGTGGATAGCTTCTTTAGTGGTAATTGTAGGGTCTTGTTTTGTCCAGTAATTGGAGTGGATAGCTTCTTTAGTGGTAATTGTAGGGTCTTGTTTTGTCCAGTAATTGGAGTGGATAGCTTCTTTAGTGGTAATTGTAGGGTCTTGTTTTGTCCAGTAATTGGAGTGGATAGCTTCTTTAGTGGTAATTGTAGGGTCTTGTTTTGTCCAGTAATTGGAGTGGATCGTTTCTTTAGTGGTAATTGTAGGGTCTTGTTTTGTCCAGTAATTGGAGTGGATAGCTTCTTTAGTGGTAATTGTAGGGTCTTGTTTTGTCCAGTAATTGGAGTGGATAGCTTCTTTAGTGGTAATTGTAGGGTCTTGTTTTGTCCAGTAATTGGAGTGGATAGCTTCTTTAGTGGTAATTGTAGGGTCTTGTTTTGTCCAGTAATTGGAGTGGATAGCTTATTTCGTGTGTCTAAGGGAGATAATGAATTTATAGGTATTTGAGATCATTTTTTTTTTCCGTGTCATCATATCCCAAAGTGTTCTACATGTAGCTATCTGTTGGTCTGGGATGTCAGTATCCTTCCAAAATCTGTAACATACTTCTTTCAGTTGTCTTATCATAATTGTATATTTAAACGGGAGATTGTTTGTTTCTAATATTAGCTACAGATTCCTGCCTAAGTATATAAATGTCTAAAACTGTCTTATCTTTCAGTAGTGGGTATGAATTCAGGTCAATCATCTTTTCATTTAGGTGAATATTGGGGTTAAGGTGTAAAGGTTGCAAAGTATAAAAAGCAGTTAATAGATTTAGTGATTGGAAGAGATTTTGTGTTATTTTAATTTGTTCCCATATGTCGTCTTGTATTTTGTATCTTCTTCTGGATATTCCCTTTAGAAATGGGAGGGCCTTGGGATTAAATTGTAATGTTTTAACATAGTTACGATATAATTTCAACCAGGTTGGGCACCACATATTGATTTGTTCCCTGTAATTTGCAATATTAATTAGTCTACTACCTTTGGTAATTTCGTAATACAGTTTAAAGTCAGGCAAGCCCACCTCACCTTTGTCCTTTGGATATATAAGCTTTTGATAACTTATCCTGCTGAGTCTTGGATGCCAGACGAATTTTGAGAGGGTTGATTGGATGTTATTGAAGACTTTATTGTGGATCAGTGTATTGGTTGTGTTAAATATAAAAAGTATCCTGGGTAGGATATTCATTTTAATGATGGCTACTCTAGAGAGAAGGGGGAGTTTCAATTGTGTCCATCTTACCAAGTCTTTTTGTATGGTGTTCCATGTTTTAATCACATTGTCCTGATAGTAATTATGTGCATCGGTATAGAATGCTATTCCTAGGTATTGTATGTGGTCACTGACTTTAATATTAGGTATAGCACCTGCAGTTGGGAATTGAGCATAGTTATTAATCGGGAATATTGTTGTCTTATCCAAGTTTACTTTATAGTTCGCGAACTTTGAAAATATTTCTATTGAATTATTGATTTTGTAAAGATCCATGTTGGGAAGAGAATAATATATATTTAAGTCGTCTGTGTACGCTGATAGAGAAATTTCAGTGTTAAAAAGGAGGGGTATATTATGAAATGTTCTTTGTTTTATTAGTAAGAATAAGGGCCCAATATATAGGTTGAATAGGAAAGGTGATAGGGGGCAGCCTTGTCTAATCCCATTGTTAATATTTATTTTTTTGGAGTTAAGTTTGACTTGTTTACTTTGTTGCAGTCTTGCATTGCTTGACTTGTTTACTTTGTTGCAGTCTTGCGTTGCTTGACTTGTTTACTTTGTCGCAGTCTTGCATTGCTTGACTTGTTGACTTTGTTGCAGTCTTGCGTTGCTTGGCTTGTCTACTTTGTTACAGTCTTGCTTCCTTAAATCTTTCTATGGATATGCCAAGAAACTGAGTAAGTATTATCATAGTCAGTAATTTACACAAAATTGTTATAGGATCACAATGTGGATATATAAAATTGTTAAAAAGAGGTGGGAGGAAAGACTGGAGAATGCAAGGTTATGATACTGTGAAAAGAAGCAGGTTATTGGGTAATGATGTACTGACAGGTACCTTAGGCCTTTACGTCATTAAGTAACACATTCATAGAGATAGTAAATCTTTGCGAGTTGTGAACATGCATAAGGGAAGTAGGTCCACATAACCAGTATGCACTAAGTGATGCATTTGTGTTATGTTTCTCCATTCATAAAATGTCAACCACATATATAGTGTACATTTAATGTGCAACATGTTTATACTTATTCAAGGAGAGTTATTGAAACAGTAAGTTGTAACATTGGAGGTAATAACAATAACAATAACATTAGCTCATTTCCGGCCAATCGCTATTTTATCCCCTATTTCAAAAGTTCTAGAAAAGTGTATCCACCTTGAACTTCTACCCTACCTCACAGACAGCCACCTATTTACCCCCACACAACATGGTTTTAGAACTGGCCATAGTACCACAACCACTGTCCTCTCCTTCCTCAAAACCATCAACAAAGCCCGGAATACCGGCTGTCTAGTGCCCACCCTACTTCTGAACTTATCCAAGGCCTTTGACACCATCTCCCATAACCTTCTCCTATCTAAACTCTCCAGTCTAAACCTGTCCCACTCTTCTGTCAACTGGTTTTTTAGTTACCTCTCTGACAGACAACAAGCTGTCAAATGGAAAAAAAAGTCACCTCCTTTATTCACCTACAAACATACCCCACATGTCGATATTGGGTCCCCTACTGTTCAACATTTTCATAAATGACTTCCACCAGAACATTTGTAGTGCTAAACTTATTCAATATGCAGATGACAGTACAGTCATCTGCTCCGCCACTTCCACCTCCACTCTGTTAAAACTAACTCAGGCTGCTTTCTCTTATACCGAACGGTGGATGCTAGACAAACACCTATCACTCAACGCATCAGAAACTAAAATTATTTTCCCCTTCATAAAGTACCATTATAGACAAGAAGTCCTTCTCCATTACTAGCTAAAACAATATTTCTCTCAAGGTAGCCTCCCATGCAAAGCTTCTAGGAGTCCTTATTGATCTTGTATCTTTCGGCTTTTCCCGGTTAGGAACTCCGGTCCGCTAATGATTGGCAGTAGATTTTTACATACCAACTTGCCAGGCCTGACGCACAACCTTCAACGAAGGTACGCCCATTCACGCATGTCTCCACACAGAAGATGCTTTAGCTGAGAATCGAACAGGACAACGTCTTACTGTGAGGCGACAACGCTACCATAGCACCACCACCACAGTTTAGGAGTCCTTATTGATGAACACTTAAAATTTGATACCCACCTACTAACCAATATAAAGAAAACCCACCAGAAACTAGGCATGCTCTACTGCCATAACTGCTATAGCACATATATGGTGCCCCCCTTCTTACTAACCTTCAATCTTCTCTAAAGACAAAGCTATCCTCCTGTTATAACAACATTTCTAAGTTTGATACCGGCTATAAATCCTCCTCCCACCACTGCAATGCCCTTCACAAACTAAATTGGCTTGAACTTCCCAACCATCTTACCTACATTCAACTTACTCATGCCCATAAACTCATCTTTAATCCCTCTGTCTGCCCCTCCCTTGCCTCCTCCTTCAAAGTGCACCTACCCAACAGACTTCTAAGATCCAATAACCAGAATTTGCTTGGACTGCACAAGCCTGCTCATCCTCCAGGCAAACACCTGCTAGCCTTTTCCCTAGCTTGCCTCTGGAGCTCCCTGCCACCTCTGATTCATACTAAAGACAAGCACTTTTAAGATCCTGCTTCATTCCCATCTCAAACCCTGTGGGATTGTTCCTGCTCTCATCCCACATGACTCGCCTCTTTTTCCCCATTTCTCGCACTCCTTTACTTCTCTCTTCTCTTCATCACACGGAGCGGCTCTGACTACGACCATCTTCATTTCTCTCATTTACTCTCCTACTCTTGATCGGATTTGTTTTTCTTATTGCCCCCCCTTCCTACATTCAATAATTAACCCCTCTTATCCCCTTATCCTACTTTACCTCTGCTAAGATTTCATGTAAAACTGTAATGTCAACCCTGTGTTATTGTGTGCGTTATTGTGTGTGTATGTGCCCATGTGTGTCTGTGTGTGTGTGTGTATATATGTGCCCGTGTGTGTGTGTGTGTGTGTAATTTTACATTTTGCTTTTCTGACTGTATTTTCACTGCAATTGTGGATTGTTTGTCATGTTGTGTACTACCATCATTCTTCAGTAGTATTACATAAATGTAAATGCATTGTATTCATATTATATTGTTATTACATAAATGTAAATGCATTGTGTTCATATTATATTGTTATTACATAAATGTAAATGCATTGTGTTGATATTATATTGTTATTACATAAATGTAAATGCATTGTATTCATATTATATTGTTATTACATAAATGTAAATGCATTGTGTTCATATTATATTGTTATTACATAAATGTAAATGCATTGTGTTCATATTATATTGTTATTACATAAATGTAAATGCATTGTATTCATATTATATTGTTATTACATAAATGTAAATGCATTGTCTTCATATTATATTGTTATTACATAAATGTAAATGCATTGTGTTCATATTATATTGTTATTACATAAATGTAAATGCATTGTGTTCATATTATATTGTTATTACATAAATGTAAATGCATTGTGTTCGTATTATATTGTTATTACATAAATGTAAATGCATTGTCTTCATATTATATTGTTATTACATAAATGTAAATGCATTGTGTTCATATTATATTGTTATTACATAAATGTAAATGCATTGCCTTCATATTATATTATTACATAAATGTAAATGCATTGTGTTCATATTATATTGTTATTACATAAATGTAAATGCATTGTCTTCATATTATATTGTTATTACATAAATGTAAATGCATTGTCTTCATATTATATTGTTGTTGCATACATGTAAATGCATTGTCTTCATATTATATTGTTGTTACATACTTGCAAATGCATTGTCTTCATATTATATTTAATTATTTAGTATTTATTTTACATTTGTTAACCGGGAGGGTCCGACTGGACACAGGTCCATTTTCAGCGGAGGCCTGGTGGGAAAAGCTCCATGTGACACTATTAGCATTTATACAATTCTAAGCAATTCTTAAGAACAAATTTAGGTGTTACATTATTTATAGTACAAAAATGAAAATTTACACAGCATATGATGCATCTAGTAAAACAAACAATTAGTAGAAAACTAAAAAGTTTTTTTTTCATATACATTCTCATTCACAATACATTTTATGCATCTACATTTGTAGAGACATATATATATATATATATATATATATATATATATATATACTCACACCCACACATCAAAAGTATAGGTATTGAAGTAAGACCAAGATGAGAATATGAAGAGATCTGATAACCTTTCTCAGATACAGATTATAGCCTTTATCAGGTACAGATTTTAATAGTGTAGTGTACAGGTGTTAGTATGTTTTATCCGATTGTACTGATGCTGAGTTTGGAGGAATAAGCAAGGATATTAGCAGGGCTATGTAAGGAAAATGTTAGAGAGTAGCAGAAAACTTGCAACTGTGCATAGTTATTGTTTACCCTGGGGAGTAGCAAGAGCAGAGCCAATTGTTTGAATAATGGGATTTCGGGAGGTGTTTGAACTGGGTACTAGAAGTAGTGGTAGTTATATGGCTTGGGAGTGAGTTCCAGTTTTGGGCTATTGTGCAGGCAGAGAGAGATTTTCCTGCTTCATTTTTATGTCTGATTACATGAATGAGGTTTTGGCTGCTGGATCTTAGGGCTCTAGTGGTGTTGTGGGGCTGAATTAATAGCTGGAGTGCCGGTGTTTTCTCAGGGGAGTAGTAGAGTTTATGTGCTACTGTGGCTTGTTGAAGTCGTAGTAGCTGAGGAAGCTCCAGCCACTTGAGTTGCATTAGGGAATGACAATGATGGGACCTATTAGTGAATGACAATGATGGGACCGATTAGTGAATGACAATGATGGGACCTATTAGGGAATGACAATGATGGGTCCTATTAGGGAATGACAATGATGGGACCTATTAGGGAATGACAATGATGGGTCCTATTAGGGAATGACAATGATGGGACCTATTAGTGAATGACAGTGATGGGACCCATTAGGGAATGACAATGATGGGACCTATTAGTGAATGACAGTGATGGGACCTATTAGGGAATGACAGTGATGGGACCTGTTAGGGAATGACAGTGATGGGACCTGTTAGGGAATGACAATGATGGGACCTATTAGTGAATGACAATGATGGGACCTATTAGGGAATGACAATGATGGGACCTATTAGGGAATGACAATGATGGGTCCTATTAGGGAATGACAATGATGGGGCCTATTAGTGAATGACAATGATGGAACCTATTAGGGAATGACAATGATGGGGCCTATTAGTGAATGACAATGATGGGGCCTATTAGGGAATGACAATGATGGGGCCTATTAGGGAATGACAATGATGGGACCTATTAGGGAATGACAATGATGGGGCCTATTAGGGAATGACAATGATGGGGCCTATTAGGGAATGACAGTGATGGGGCCTATTAGGGAATGACAATGATGGGACCTATTAGGGAATGACAATGATGGGACCTATTAGTGAATGACAATGATGGGTCCTGTTAGGGAATGACAATGATGGGACCTGTTAGTGAATGACAATGATGGGACCTGTTAGTGAATGACAATGATGGGACCTGTTAGGGAATGACAATGACAGGACCTGTTAGGGAATGACAATGACGGGACCTGTTAGGGAATGACAATGACGGGACCTGTTAGTGAATGACAATGATGGGTCCTATTAGTGAATGACAGTGATGGGACCTGTTAGTGAATGACAATGATGGGACCTGTTAGTGAATGACAGTGATGGGACCTATTAGTGAATGACAGTGATGGGACCTATTAGTGAATGACAGTGATGGGACCTATTAGGGAATGACAGTGATGGGACCTATTAGTGAATGACAGTGATGGGACCTATTAGTGAATGACAGTGATGGGGCCTATTAGGGAATGACAGTGATGGGGCCTATTAGGGAATGACAGTGATGGGACCTATTAGTGAATGACAGTGATGGCACCTATTAGTGAATGACAGTGACTGCACCTATTGGGGAATGACAATGACGGGACCTATTAGTGAATGACAGTGACGGGTCCTATTAGGGAATGACAGTGATGGGACCTATTAGTGAATGACAGTGATGGGACCTATTAGTGAATGACAGTGATGGGTCCTATTAGTGAATGACAATGATGGGATCTATTAGTGAATGACAATGATGGGACCTATTAGGGAATGACAATGATGGGCCCTATTAGAGAATGACAATGATGGGTCCTATTAGGGAATGACAATGATGGCACCTATTAGTGAATGACAATGATGGGTCCTATTAGGGAATGACAGTGATGGGACCTATTAGTGAATGACAATGATGGGGCCTATTAGTGAATGACAATGATGGCACCTATTAGTGAATGACAATGATGGCACCTATTAGAGAATGACAATGATGGCACCTATTAGAGAATGACAATGATGGGTCCTATTAGGGAATGACAGTGATGGGACCTATTAGGGAATGACAGTGATGGGACCTATTAGTGAATGACAATGATGGCACCTATTAGTGAACGACAATGATGGCACCTATTAGTGAACGACAATGATGGCACCTATTAGAGAATGACAATGATGTCACCTATTAGAGAATGACAATGATGGGTCCTATTAGGGAATGACAATGATGGGACCTATTAGGGAATGACAATGATGGGTCCTATTAGGGAATGACAATGATGGGACCTATTAGTGAATGACAATGATGGGACCTATTAGTGAATGACAGTGATGGGACCTATTAGTGAATGACAGTGATGGGACCTATTAGTGAATGACAGTGATGGGACCTATTAGTGAATGACAATGATGGGACCTATTAGGGAGTGACAATGATGGCAGCTATTAGGGAATGACAATGATGGGACCTATTAGTGAATGGCAATGATGGGACCTATTAGGGAATGACATTGATGGGACCTATAAGTGAATGACAGTGATGGGACCTATTAGTGAATGACAGTGATGGGTCCTATTAGGGAATTACAATGATGGGACCTATTAGGGAATGACAATGATGGGACCTATTAGGGAATGACAATGATGGGACCTATTAGGGAATGACAATGATGGGACCTATTAGTGAATGACAATGATGGGTCCTATTAGGGAATTACAATGATGGGACCTGTTAGTGAATGACAATGACGGGACCTGTTAGGGAATGACAATGACGGGACCTGTTAGGGAATGACAATGACGGGACCTGTTAGGGAATGACAATGACGGGACCTATTAGAGAATGACAATGATGGCACCTATTAGAGAATGACAATGATGGGACCTATTAGTGAATGACAATGATGGCACCTATTAGAGAATGACAATGATGGGTCCTATTAGGGAATGACAATTATGGGACCTATTAGGGAATGACAGTGATGGGACCTATTAGGGAATGACAGTGATGGGACCTATTAGTGAATGACAATGATGGGACCTATTAGTGAATGACAATGATGGGACCTATTAGTGAATGACAATGATGGCACCTATTAGAGAATGACAATGATGGCACCTATTAGAGAATGACAATGATGGGTCCTATTAGGGAATGACAATGATGGGACCTATTAGGGAATGACAATGATGGGTCCTATTAGGGAATGACAATGATGGGACCTATTAGTGAATGACAATGATGGGACCTATTAGTGAATGACAGTGATGGGGCCTATTAGGGAATGACAGTGATGGGGCCTATTAGTGAATGACAGTGATGGGACCTATTAGGGAATGACAATGATGGGACCTATTAGGGAATGACAATGATGGGACCTATTAGGGAATGACAATGATGGGACCTATTAGTGAATGACAATGATGGGACCTATTAGGGAATGACAATGATGGGACCTATTAGTGAATGACAATGATGGGACCTATTAGGGAATGACATTGATGGGACCTATTAGTGAATGACAGTGATGGGACCTATTAGTGAATGACAGTGATGGGTCCTATTAGGGAATGACAGTGATGGGGCCTATTAGGGAATTACAATGATGGGACCTATTAGGGAATGACAATGATGGGACCTGTTAGTGAATGACAATGATGGGACCTGTTAGTGAATGACAATGATGGGACCTGTTAGTGAATGACAATGATGGGACCTGTTAGGGAATGACAATGACGGGACCTGTTAGGGAATGACAATGACGGGACCTGTTAGGGAATGACAATGACGGGACCTGTTAGGGAATGACAATGACGGGTCCTATTAGGGAATGACAGTGATGGGACCTGTTAGTGAATGACAATGATGGGACCTGTTAATGAATGACAGTGATGGGACCTATTAGTGAATGACAGTGATGGGACCTATTAGTGAATGACAATGATGGGACCTATTAGGGAATGACAGTGATGGGACCTATTAGGGAATGACAGTGATGGGACCTATTAGTGAATGACAGTGATGGGGCCTATTAGGGAATGACAATGATGGGACCTATTAGGGAATGACAGTGATGGGACCTATTAGGGAATGACAGTGATGGGACCTATTGGGGAATGACAGTGATGGGACCTATTGGGGAATGACAGTG
This sequence comes from Protopterus annectens, assembly GCF_019279795.1. Classification (NCBI taxonomy): domain Eukaryota; kingdom Metazoa; phylum Chordata; order Ceratodontiformes; family Protopteridae; genus Protopterus; species Protopterus annectens. The sequence continues at coordinate 1,354,545,772 of NC_056747.1, forward strand.
ACGGGACCTATTAGTGAATGACAGTGACGGGTCCTATTAGGGAATGACAGTGACGGGACCTATTAGTGAATGACAGTGACGGGTCCTATTAGGGAATGACAGTGATGGGACCTATTAGTGAATGACAGTGATGGGTCCTATTAGGGAATGACAATGATGGCACCTAGTAGGGAATGACAATGATGGCACCTATTTGTGGAGTCTGTAGCAAACTTGGCGATCTTGTTGTAACACGTTTCCAGTTTGTGAAGTTCGGTAAGGTGAAGATTAGTTAGGATAGGAGAGGCATAAAGAAGGATGGGGAGGAGTTGGGTTCTTGCAATAGTAGCTTTGGTCTGTTTAGTCATTAAATTTTTGTTTCCATAGAGGAGTCCTAATTTTCTGTTCACCTTTTTGATGGTTTGTGATATGTGGGTATCAAATTTCAGGTGATTATCAATTTCTACTCCTAGTAGTTTTGTGTGATTTTAATATTATTTTTGGAGTTTATGATGAGGCTATAGTTTGGGTTAGATGATCTGCCAGGGGTAAATAGGATTAGTTTTGTTTTCTTGGGATTGAGAAGTAGTTGTATGTTAGAAAACCAGGTTTCGGCTAGAGTAAAGTTATTTTGGGTAAGGGTATGTAGTTCCATTCTGCTGGGGACAGCACATATGGTGGTGCCATCAGCATATTGTACTCCTGATGCAGTGGGCAGGGAACAGGAGATGTCATTAATGAAAAGAGAGAACAACAGTGAGCCAAGGATTGACTCCTATGGATACTGGTAAGAGGGGGGACAGCTTTTCTTGCCAGAGGACTGCTTGTTGGCGTTCTGATTGGTAACTGTTGAACCATAGTATAGTGGAGGAGCATATGTTTAGACTAGATAGAGCATTGAGGAGCATATTGTGATTAACCATGTCAAAGGCTTTTGATAAGTCCAGGAAAATGGATGATACGAAAAGACCTTTGTTTCTGTAGTGGTTGACTGTATTGGTGTAAGATAGAAGAGCGGTGGTTGTACTATGGGAGGGTCTAAAGCCATGCTGGGAATTGGATAGTAATTTGTTTTGTTGGAGGTACTGCATTAGTTGCAAGTGAACAACTCTTTCTAAAATTTTTGATAAGGGTGATAGTATGGCTATAGGGCGATAGTTGGTCAGCTCTAAGGAGTTGCCACCTTTATGCAGAGGAACAATGTGGGATGTTTTCCAGAGGTTAGGTAGTTTGTGTTCTGAAACTGGCCTATTTATGAGAATTGACACTGGGTATGATATGGCCTCTGCTGATATTTGAAAGAAATCTGCAGGAAGTTTATCGGCTGCTAGTGTTGTTGGTTTTAGCTTCTTAAGGAGTTGTGAAATCATTTTAGTGGACACTGGCTGCAGGTAAAAGCTAGAGGTGTTATTTTTTGTATTACTCTTGGTTGTAGTGGATGATTGTATTGGAGTGCCATTGTTTTTTTGGGTATTAGCTAGATTCTCTACTGTTTCTGTAAATAATTTATTAGTTTGTGTAGGGATATTGTCTTGGTTGTTTGGCAACACAGGGGTAGGGGTAGATGCTTTCCCAGGGTGAAGTAATCTATTTCTGGAGGCACAGACTTTTGGGGGGTTATAGGTATATTTATCTTGTAGGTTTTTATAGTAGTTGGACTTGTCAAGTTTAGTTAGCCTCTTGGCTTTATTACGTAGTTCTATGTACTTTTGCCGTAGGGCAGTATTTTTATCTTTGTGAGATGCTCTCCAGATTTTGCCCCTTTCTTTCATTGTATTTTTGTCTCTTTGGTAAGCCATGGGGCATGGTAGGTTTTTGGCCTAATAGTTCTGGAGGGGTGCATGATAGTCTAGGACTAGTAGGAAGGTTGAGTTAAAATACTGTACTGCTTCATCGAGAGGCAGCTGCTTGAGGGGGGAACGAATTGCAACAACTTAGTGTCTTATTAAAGTCCATTGGCTGTGAAGTTTCTTTTATTACGTATTACTCTGACAGGTAGGTTGGGCAGATGGTGGGTTCTGTTCCTGTTAAGGTAGGTGGGTTGATGGTCACTTAGACTGTCAGGGAAACAGCCTGATTGTTGTACAAGAGTGGGGTGGGATACCAGAATCCAATCCAAAATGGATTGACGTTTGGTTGTTTTGTCAGTCCTAGTGGGTGTAGTTGTTATTTGGGTGAACCCATGGAGGTTGATGTGATCTGAGGGATAGTGGTTGGAGCAGTTGACCCCAGTCTATGTTAAAGTCACCTAGTAGTATGGTTTTGTAAGTGAGGGAGTCTGAGAACCAATTTAACAGGTTTTCCATTATAGGAATGTTATTACCTGGTGGGAGGTAGGCACCTGCAATGATTATTTGTTTGTTGGTGTTTAGTTTAAATTTGGCAAGGATAAGTTCTATCTTGTTGATTTCTTCAGTATTATAATCAACTAGTTCTAGGGTCAGGTGATTTCGAAATAGAATTGCTACACCTCCACCCTTTTTCCCTGTTCTCTCTGTACATACAGTATAACCTGGGGCTATGATCTCATTATTGTGGTGATCAGGTTTGAGCCATGTTTCTGTTAATACTGCTATGTCAGGAATATACAAGGCTAATAAGGCATGCAGGTCATGAATTTTGTTCAGTACACATCTTACGTTTATATTTAGAAAGAGGAGAGATGATTTGAGTTTGTAGAAGGGGGGATTTGGTAACTGTATTTCAGCTTTTTCTGTTGGGATGGGGCCAGGGTTTGGGTGTATGTCTCCACAGCAGGAGAGTTTTTGCAGTAGGTTTAGGTAGAGTTTGGCTAGTTTATCAAGAATTTTAGATAGCTTGTGTGAGGTGTGAGGGTTTCTTTTTACTGATAACTTATTGTAAAAGAGGGATGGAGTTTGAAAGGAGGTAGTGTTGGGGGTTGTTATAGAAAAGTTTTTTTGTAGTCTGTGGTTAGCTATGGGTTTGGTTTGCCATGGGGTTGGAAAAGTGATATGTAGTTGGGTGTGGTAGGAAGAGAGAATAGAAAGTAGAAGTAGGATGGAGATAGTTGATGGGTAGAGTAGTATTTTTTAGTAGAAGGGGGGTTTGCAAGCTGTACATGTTTTTAGATTTGGTGAGGATAATTTTTATTTAGGGAGTATACTAGTTTGTGTGTACTAGGTGATTATGTTTGGGTGTGTTATTATGGGTGTGGTGGTTATAGTTTATGTTTATTTATTTTATTTTACATTTGTTAACCGGGAAATTCCGACTGGATCAGGTCCATTTTCAGCGGAGGCCCAGGGAGAAAAGCTCCAACATCAAGTTATACAAATACAGTACATCCAGCATAATACACAAAACAGGTTACATCATGTAATGCTGAGCATAGTAATTTAACAAGAATTAATAAAAACACTCCAGGTAAAATATATAGAACATGGGTAAAAAGACAATGTCAGTCATACTTTGGTAAGAAAAGAAAATATATCAAGTAAGATTCTACAGTTAAAAGTACCCTTTCAGATGACCAAGCCTACAGGGGATCAGAGCTCCAGCATGTGATCAGAGAGGAAATTGGGGAGTTAATAGTAGTATGGGTAGGGTTATGTGATACAAGGGCATATTCATGTACTAAGAAGGTGTGATTTGAGGGAGTTTTGAATATGGATGTGGAGGGGGCAGTGGACACAGATAGGGGAAGAGAGTTCCAGTTTCTGGCAATGGTGTGGGAGTAGAGTGCTTTCCCTGCATTATTGTTAGCCTTGGTGATGGAGAGGAGAGATTTTTCACTGGATCTTGGGTATCGGTTTGTAGTATAGAGAGTAAATAGGTTGGATAATGAGGGTTTTTTCAGGATATTTGAGAATATTGTAGGCTGTGCCCAGCTGGTGATAGTTAAGTAGCTGTGGTAGCTCAAGCCATTTTAGTTCTTTTAGTGCAGCACAGTGATGGGTTCTATAGGTTGAGTTAGTAGCAAACTTGGCTATTTTATTGTAGCATGACTCTAGTTTGTGTAGGTCACATTGTCTAATTTGGGTAAAGATTGGTGCTGCGTATAATAGAGTTGAGAGGAGGTGGCTTTGTGCAAGAGTGACTCTTGCTTTTTGTGAGAGAATGTACTTATGCCTGTATAGGGAGCCTAGTTTTTTGTGTACTAGTTTTATGGTATGTGAGATGTGAACGTCAAAGTGGAGATTATTGTCTATTTCAATGCCCAGAAGTTTGGTGTGGTTAGAAGGGGAGATGGTGGTGCCATCCTTAGATGTTATGGTAAAGGAGAGTTTTTTTTATCTATTAGGGGTAAATAGTAGCAGTTTTGTCTTTTTGGGATTTAGAATTAGTTGGATCCCAGATATGCATTTTTCTACTGAGATAAAGGTATCTTGAGTGAGTGTATGTAGGGTGGTGGGAGATGAGGCGGAGCAGATCAGAGTTGAATCATCTGCATATTGTATGAGTGTGGCATGTTGTGTAGAGCATTTGAGGTTATTTGTGAAAATAGAGAACAACAGCGGGCCCAGTATAGAGCCCTGTGGGACACCTATGGTGGTTGGAAGTTGTGTAGACAGAGTTCCTTTCCACTGGACTGATTGTTGCCTGTCAAACAAGTAGCTTCTGAACCAGGCTATAGTAGAGGAGGTGAAGGATAATGATGTTAGTGAGTCTAGTAGAATGGAGTGGGAGACCATATCAAATGCTTTTGAGAGGTCTAGGAAAATGGCTGATACATATTGGTTATCATTCCTGTGAAGGTTTATATAATTAGTGAAAGATAGAAGGGCTGTGGTAGTGCTGTGATGTGGACGGAAACCGTGTTGTGTGGTAGATAGTAGATTGTGTGTGTTAAGAAATGTCATCACTTGCAAGTGGATGCATTTCTCAAGAATTTTGGATAAGGGGCAAAGGATGGCAATAGGTTGGTAGTTGGAGAATTCATAAGAATTACCTCCTTTATGGAGAGGAATGATGCGAGATACTTTCCAGAGTTTGGGTATGTAGGATTCTAGTATGGAGCGGTTGATAAGGATGGAGACAGGATATGATAAGGAGTCACTATCAGCTGCTAGTGTGGTTGGCTTTAGTTTTAGGAGGAGTTTTTTGATAGTTGAGGTGTTTGATATTGCACTTGATTGATGGGGTTATAATAGGATAATTGGGAAGGTGTGAATTGCTGGTGGGTGTGGTGTTTAACTATAAGTTTGAGTGATCTAGGGGTGGGTGGGAATGGGGGCAGGGTAGGGTGAGCGAAGTGAGCCCGAGAGGTAGCAAGGGCAAATGGAGCGGGTTAGCAATGTCATGGAAGAGGCACAGTGATAGAATAAAACCATCAGTGAAAGGCTTTTCAGCAGGACAGGGCTATTTTGTATCTAGGAATAAGTCTTTTTATTTTCTCTTTTTATGCACAAGGCTATGGTGGAAGGTTTAGCATACACAAAGCTGAACGCAAGACTAGGGAGGGGGGAAATATGGTCATTAAGCTGTGAGTGAGGCTAGGGAGCTGAGTGGGGGGATAGAGGAGGGAGAAGGGGGTTACTGAGTTAGGGTTAGGTGAGTGAGAGTCTGTGTGGCTGGATTAGACCGTGTGAGGAGAATGTACAGATAGTAGTATGAGTGTAGTGTAGTGTGGATGAAGAAGGCAGTGTGAGGAGAGGGTACAGAAAGTAATAAGAGGTAAGGGTTATACCCAGTAGTAGCTTCAGTGGAGAGAGAAGGATCTAACAGAGAACGTGGCTGGACAAGTGGACAGGGAGGTAGGAGGACAAGTAGAGAACTTATGTGAGGGGTGGGGTATGCAGAGATTTGTTGTAGCTGACCAGGTACCTTACAATATCATAACACACTAGTAGGCTAGGAGGACTGGTTAAATGTTATATACTTAAATACTTTGCTTTGATTTAATAGCACAGTTGCTGGAGAGGATTCCACAGAAGTCAGAACTCAAGGGGAGTGGGTATTCTTCTTTTAGTTGGTTCGGGTTTTCTTAAACCTTAATATTGGTACAAGGGACCTCAAGTCCTGGGTCCAGACGATTGTCATAGCCATCAATTAAATGATCAAGGATAACAGTGAAGATGGTGTTGTCTCGATTTTCATCTACTGGCAGTTCAAGTTTGTGAGAAAATAGCTCCCTGGTTAGCTCTGCACCTAAGTCCCACAAATAAGTTGCAGCAGCATACAAAGCCCTTCCAAGTGCGTTAAATGCAGTTTAAATGCTGAGTGCAACTGAAAAGCTGTTTACATCAGTAATATTAGGGACCTGCACACCACTGAGATGAAGCCACAGACTAGTAGGAAGATGTTGTTCATGGAGCTTTTCTCCTCGGAACTCCATTGAAACCAGGCTCTTCTTGGCCCAATGGACTATCCCAGTAAACAAACTGTAAAATAAAATTAAATAAATAACATCTGGGTATTACACACTTTATCTGTTTTATTCCAGCTGAGAAATTTCACCATGTTTACCTATGACCTTGTAAGGGCCATATCTTGTCTCATACACATATTGCTTCAGGTCATGCTTGTTGAAGAAAGTCTTCCACAGTAATTCAGTATGCCTAGGAATGTTCCTCATTTCTTATTGCCACCTCAAGTACTTTACGTCCCTTTGTGCCACCAGAATAATTTCATCAGGATAGTGCCTCTAAGGACTTTTTTCTCTGAGATGTTCAATTAGAATATTAAGATGCTTTCTTCCATTTGTGGCAATCTGTAGTTCAGTTTTAACAGAAATGTAGCAATGTTATTCTTTTCTATAAAAAGTCTTGCATTTATCTTTTTCTGTGAAATAAGAGTCCACAGTGTTTTAAGGATCTTCAGGAAAAAGTGATGCAGTGTTAAAACGTAGGAGGCTCATTATAGGATGCTGTGAAAAAATTAAAAACTGAAACTACACCTCGTTTACTTAATATTTTTAAGCACTTTTATTAAATTTTATGACATTGGTGCTCATACATTAATAGAAAGAAAACATATCAACATGTTATATTCCTGGATTATAGATCTCACATATTTTCTAACAAATATTCACTCCAATATTGCATGCATTGCTCAGATCCTGCCTCGCCTTAAACCTCACTTCCCCTGCTGAACATTAGTCTGCATGAATTCTTCCCACCATTTCTATTTATTTCTATGTAATTTGCTTCTTCTCTTTAACGACATTCCGTACTTCAGCTACAATTGTTTTTGCGTTTGATTTCCTTCTCTTTAACGACATTCCGTACTTCAGCTACAATTGTTTTAGCGTTTGATTTCCTTCTCTTTAACGACATTCCGTACTTCAGCTACAATTGTTTTAGCGTTTGATTTCCATTTTCTAATAATTGCTTTTTGGCAGCCAGTAGAAGTTCGGATTGTGTGTCCCAACTCAAAAAGAATAATTTCCTTAGCTACTGCCATTTGTTCATTCTCCCCCAATCATTTCTGACAGAATACTCTGAAAGGAAGTTTTTAAGTCTGCCAACTGATTGCACTCCCAAAAAAACATGTTCCCAGTTACCGCTCTCTCCCGTCATAAACCAACATTTGCTGTCTACCTGAGGAAAAACTTCTTTGGAGTCTGCTTGAGGTATAAAAATACCCCTGTAAACACCAGACAAAGATCCGAAACCATCTACTTGAGAGCCGTACACAAGTCCTTCAGCTGTTACTTTGTAAATTGCATGTCCAGTCTCTCTTCCCAGTCTTTTCTAGAATCTTCTAATTGTTTTTATAATTGTCATGCAACATTTAATATGTCCCACTGAGTATTCCTTTTCAGAAGCACCTTCTGTTCTAGACTCAACAAAATATCTAACAGAGCTGTTATTTCACTTAGCAGTTCCCTATCCCTAACCCTTTGCCTATACTCTGATGAGTAACTCTGGTAGGGAAGACAGTCTAGAACCTGCAGTCCAAACTTATCCTTGATCTTTATCCCACTGTATTATTTTTTCCTCTCTAGTTATTTGTTCCTAGTGCCCTGGTTCCTTTGCCAGTTTTCTCCAGTAAATTCCAGCCACCAATTGCCTATTTTTCTATACCCCTGATTGCTGTCACACTGGTTAGCAAAATCTTTCTCCATTCTGGTTTTAATTCTTAGAATACTTTCTGAGGCTTTGAATGTAATCTGTATGGTGTCTATTATTCTCCTTAGGGCCCTCCATCCAGAGTAGTACGCTGTCCTTATTGCTGTGTCCCCAAAACTTTTTATCATCATCCATTTCCGCTTTGATTCATAACCTTCTGCTTGTGTTATGCATATGAGCCTTACTACAGGATATGTACCCAAAGAGTGGCGTACAGCAACTGTGGTCCCTCTCCACAAAGGTGGTGCCTCAACGGATCCAGGAAACTATCGCCCCATAATCCTGACTAGCTTGGTCTGCAAAGCTATGGAAAGGATCATCATGGACCTCATAAATAAAGATATTGGGGACCTACAGACACTGGATCCTACCCAGTTTGGCTTTAAGGGCAGATCCTGCCTCTTAAACCTGGTTGATTTCTTTGAAACAGTCGCCAAGTCCATTGATGAGGGGAAGGTGGGTCCACACAGCCTACCTGGACCTTGCAAAAGCCTTCGATACAATACCCCACTCGGGCATTATAGATAAGCTCACCAGCTTAAATATAAACCCCTATGTCACTAGATGGGTTGCAGACTGGCTCAAGGACAGAACCCACATGGTTAGAATTGCTGGAGCCATGTCAGACTCCAAACCAGTTACAAGTGGCATCCAACAAGGCTCAGTCCTGGGACCTCTCTTGTTTGGTATATATTTCTCAGAGGTACAGGCCAACATGGAAGGACTGTGGCTGACCAAGTTCGCAGATGACTGCAAACTGGGCACCATAATCGACTCTCCAGCCGACACAAGCATCCTCCAAAAGGGCCGCATAGAAACAGACAACTGGTGCCAGAGCCATGGCCTCAAGCTAAACGCCAAAAAGTGTATAGTCATCCCCTTTGGCAAAAACAAAGTGCCCACAAATTACCACATAGGTGGTAATCCATTAAGTACAGAAGTAATTAGGGACCTGGGGACCCAAGTTGATAGCAATCTCTCATTTGACAACCATGTGGCCAAAGTGGTTAGAAAAACATTTTATATAGCCCACCTAATCATGAAGGGATTCACATCTAGATCAGGGGAGGTCATCGTGCCTCTTTACTCATCCCTCATCAGGCCCATAATTGAGTACAATGCCCCTTTTGGGATGTACCTTACCAGACACCTGCAGCAACTGGAAAGACCCCAAAAGTACCTCACCAAGAGGATCAAAGGGCTCAAACAGATGTCATATGCTGCCCCGTTAAAGAAACCCCAGCTGTACTCAGTGGCATACCGCCTGTTCAGATGCAATCTGTGCATGATGTATAAAGCCATGTCCAACCCGGAATTAATGGACATGCTGCACCTCAGAAAATCCAAATCCCATCGAGCTACACGCTCGAGAGACTTGAACCTCAGCACTGAAATAAATAGGACATGCTGGAGGGACAGATTCATAACCCAGAGGCTCCCTTCACTCTGGAATAAAATCCCAGTCCAGGTTAGGCAGAGTCCCTCGTTGACTCTCTTCAAGAGGCATCTTGATGAGTGGATGGGAGATCGTAGGTTTACCCCGGGTATCACTTCTGCATCACTGTTAGACAGAGGCACAGTATACTAACCTCAAAAAAAGGGCATAGCAAAATTAATTTAAAATGGGTGGCGAAAGCCAAACACATTCTGGCTAGGCTTATAAATGCCCTAGGGCAGAGAGCCTAGTATGAACCTTATGAACCTATTACTGTGTAGCTCTAAAGTATCCATTTAAATCAGATAATCCTAAACTACCTTGTCCCATGGGAGGATCAACTTATCCCACTTAACTCTCGCTCTCTTCCCCTGCCAAATACATTTTCATCTCTTTATTGTCCCCAACTTTTCTTCTGGTTGATAAAATTATGCTTGACCTGTCTATTAAATCAGAGAGTAAAAACATTTTCACTGCTTGCATCTTACTATCCAGATCCATTATCAAGATCTTTTAGTTTCTCATTTTTTTGTATTCTCTTTTCTTTAGTCTATTCCCATGTATCCTTAGCTTCCATAACAGAATCGTTTAATCTGCAAACCTAAATATGTCATCTGACTGGGTCCCCATAAATATGGGTACTGCTGTACCAGTTAATATTGTGGGTTTTACTGCTATAACCTTTGTTTTAACCTTGATTAATGTTACACCCTGGAAAGACTCAAAATGTCCTTTTCAGGATTTATCAAGTACAAAATAATACCATGTGCAGATTTGAGTACCTTATTTTCTTTGCCAATGGCTTTAAACATAAAGCAAATAAAGTGGGAAAGGGTGACCTACTTTCCTGAAAAGGCAAAACATGCTGAGGGTACCACCCTAATAAAGCTCAGGCTGCATAGGTGAGTCACTTTCTCTCTGGCATCGGCTTCTCTGATGTGAGGACACCCCTACCTCATTACTCTGTTTAAGCATAGCTTGTCAGAGAGGAACCCTCTCTCTTTAATTCTTGCTTCCAACCCTTCGTATCCCCAACTAAGTAATACAATTATTCTATCTGGAAATGCAAATGCTTCTTTTACCCTTCTCCTAAAATCCCAGCTGACTCTATTAAATGCTTTTTCTGCATTAAGACCCACCAACAACAGATACAGTTTCTTACATTCTGCTTCCCTCTGGATCATCATTATTTTAATATTTTCAAATGTTTGCCACCTGTCCACAAAACTACATTGATCCATATATATCCGTTCTTGCAATACATTTATTTTCTTAGCTAGTATAGACACAAACACGTTATAATCATGGTTTAAAATTGAAATGGTTCCATATGAAATTGGTTTTGATGAGTATTTACCCTGTTTTGGTAATACAGCCACCACTGTTTTCCAAGATGTTGCTTCTCCTGGTTTTAATATACTGTTAAACAACTGTTCCTATCTTCATCACTTTCCTTCCAACTTCCAAGCTTCCACAGGAATAATCTTGGTAACTGGAGACGTTCCTGCTAATTGATTATACATCAGTGTCGTCACCTCCTTCTTTCTTGGCTATTAATTATTGAGCCTTGTCTTCCTCTAACCTTGGCTTAAGTCTTCCGTAACTATTTCCATTTATGTATTTTCTTGGTTTCCTCACTGAAATTTCTGAAATACCTTGAACACCTGTATATGATCTCTGGTTGTTGTCGCTCCTAAGTTTGGTGACAGTCCTGTCTCCTTTGTGTTGGCCAAGTCTTGCTAAAAGTTTTTGTGCTCTGGAGTTATCAAAATTAGTTAACAGGAACCTTTTTAAACTCCTGCATATTATCCAAATGCTCCCTTATCTTACCTTCAGCACTCCGCAGAGGCTCCTCCTCTTGTTCTGTTAAATCTCTCTTATTCATCAGTACTTTAACATTTGTCAGCCCCTCTAAATAATTTCCCCATATCTTTCTGTTTTTTTTTACCCTATTGTAAAACTCCTTTTTCATTTTATCCTTCTTAGTTAGCTATCACTTCTAAACAAAGTTCCATCTTCCCAAATAACTGTTAATTTCCACTGCCCAGTTACATAAATAGCTCTCATTAAATATTTCATTACCGCTTTCAATTAAAAATACACATGTTCCTGTGATGTATAAAGTCTGTCCAGTCTAGCTTCATTGCATTCTGTTGGATTTCCTACTACTGAATTCACATAGAGTACAACACCCCATTTGGTATGTACCTCACAAAACACCTGCAACAGCTGGAAAGGCCGCAGAAATACCTCACTAAAAGAATCACAAGCCTAAAGCAGATGCCCTATGATGACCATCTAAAAAAACTCCAGCTATACTCTGTGGCATATCGCCTACTCAGAGGAGAGCTCTGCTTAACATATAAAGCCATGTCAAACCCTGAGCTGTTGGACATGCTACACTTAAAGAAATCACAATACCTCAGAGCCACATGCTCCAGAGATGGAAACCTTGTCATTATAATGAACAAAACATGCTGGAGGGATAGGTTCCTGACCCAGAGACTCCCCAGACTCTGGAATAGACTGCCCATACATGTCAAGCAGAGCGCCTCTTTGGTCCTCTTTAAAAGGAACCTTAATGATTGGATGGGAGATAGGAAATTCACCCCGGATATCACATCAGCCGCTCTGCTAGACAGAGGTCCAGGAAATTGTTATGGCTAGACTTGTATAGGCCCTAGGGCCGAAAGCCTGGTACCAACCTATGAACATCTTCCATATCAAATAATCTCATATATTTCTTCATAAATCTATGCTGTTATATATTTCCTTCTAGATCTCCTTGATGCATGCTCACTATTGAAATTCTAATCCCTACCTATAAGTACATCCTTCTGAAAGCTGATCATTTCTGCCACATTTTTTACAGCTCCATAATATCAGGTTTTGGTGGAATGTAAATGCATGCCAGTGTAGTCCTCCTCTGCTGCCATTAGCCCCTTATTACCACAAATCTGCCATTGTTGTCCTTTTCCCTCCTTTGTCCCTGATATCTGGCTGAATGTCCACCTCAAAATCCTTTCTTTGTCAAAATCACATGCTCTTTTCTGTCCAGATGCGTCTCCTGCCACATTGCTAGTTGGACCCATCATTTCTTAATATAATTCAATGCTCTTTGCTTTTTGTCTATTCCTGTAAGGCTATTTAAATTCCCTGATAACATTGAGAGAAAGCTGTTACTCCCGCTTGTTACACATGGCAGTTCTTTTGGATGTGTATTTCTAACGTTTGGTTTGCAATCTCACAATAATATTTGTCAGACTGATCTTTTAAGCAGTTGCTTCTTATCCATTGGAATTGTTTTCACAAGCAGTTGCTTTTTATCCGTTAGAATCTTTTTCATATTTTTTTATTTATTTTTTCTTTATTAACATTCAAATGAAAAAAAATACTTTTCAGAACCTCCTCACCCCTTTTTAACTTAAAGCAAACACGCAAAACTATGTACATTTTTATCAAAAAAGTTAACCCTCCAGAGAGGAGGAGTTGTCGCAAATTGATGACCGCACGCACTGGTACTATATTATATAAATTTAAGTTTACCTGTGGTCAAGTACTTTACAACCTGCATTCCCTCTTACACCAATTTCTGTCTGTTCTTTTGTCATCTCTATTCCTCTCCTAGATGTGAAAAACCACTTGCATGCTTTCAGTAAACATTATCTTATAGCCCTAAGAAAAAGTACACTAGCTACATTTAAATAAATTAAATTGTACACTGTTCCATTAAGTGCATTAAAATATTAAGACTGCTGGGTCTACTACTTTCTCATTCACATTCTGCAGTTTCATTCTTTATTTTTGCTGAACTGCTCATCACCATACTTTCAAATATTATATTTCTCTTGCAATGATTGTGCAGAACTCTCAAGATTAATTGCTTGCACCTGCAGTAAGCTTATCTCCAAGTCAAAGCACTCAGCATTGATGAAAAAAATTAACAGCTTTGCAGATGTATGAAAGAAGTTTTATAAATTTCTCACAGAACACAATGTGTAGACTCCCCCTGGCAACCTGCAGACTGGTCTCCAACTGAGACTGTTTGCTAATCAAAAAAAAGCTAATAACTTTATAGATGCAAGAATCCTAACATTTTCCATGAGTTCATACTTTTCTGTTATTTTTAAGCCTATATGTTTAGAAAAACTTGTGTACATCTTAAACCAAAGACATCTGTGTAGCAGTTGGTGCAAAGGGTCAAGGCCATGAGCTGTCATTCCTGTGGTACAGTTTGATTCCCACAGCTCTCATTTGCCTCCTATGTGACCCTGAGCATTTCACTTAACTAGACAGTGTTAGGGTAACTGGGACTTTGGGTTAGGATTTTCAGATGTTCTCTAGATTGCAAGTCTAGTAGCTACCTATGAACATGAATCTAGACACCTACCCTTGTAAAATAGGAAAAATTACTCTCATATGTCAGTACACTTTTATAACCCCACTGCAAAAGCCATCGATCGCAGTACTGTATTAACTTTAACTTACTTCTGACCCAGCATTTCTTATCGTGTAACAATATAAAGCATGCATGTCTTAACAGCTAAATAAGTACTTGGTTGCTTTAATGTCTTTAGCACATACAGCAGTCACTGGTAAGATTCCTACACCTCACATTTAAAATACACTGACTACACACTATGTAAAACAGCTTTGCACTATAACATAAAATGTTTTATACAAATACTAAAAAGCAAAAAAATGATTTAATTAGTTACGTCACTCTCTTCAGTGTCGTCCTAAATATTAATGACATAAATTTGGGGGTTTATCCTTTACTGTTCACCCACAAGTTTAAAGGAAGGGTGTACTATAATGTGAATATTATTTGTAGGCGAAAAGCCAAGATACCAAATAAAGTCATGTGAAAATTCACTGTTTTTGCCTTCGTGGAGTTTGCTGTTCATATTTATTGTATTTATCTTATGTGGAGTGAAGAACAAAAGTGGTTGCTTCATTTGGCATTTTATTCTTCGCAGTTTCTCTGATGCAGCAGAAAATCACAGGTTTTTTCTGCTTGCTCTGTCTTCTAACTCTGCCATTTTTTTTAAACGGCTCTTCTTGAGAAACCTCCTACTCAACCAACCTTTTCTTCATTTCAACCTCTGATTCTTGCAGTTTTATTAGTTTATCTGAATAGCTAGTTCATACAAGAGTATTAGACTAATAACCAATGGGACCCTTACAAGCTTAGCCATGTAACCCAAATGTATCCCACATGTTATTGTGCCTTGGAGGTTATTTTAAGAGATGTACATGTGTTAGGGCATGATTTAACAGCTGTCTCTGTCCATCAGAGACATAGGTGTTAGATCAGGGTAAAATTTCCAATTTCCCATCATCTGGTCCAGGTTGCATTTGAATAGGGTTAGGGAAGGGCTCTGTTTCACATGGATGGGAAGCCTTTTCCAAAGAGTGGAGATTCCCTGAGATACCTACCTGTGCCTTCAACATGTCCTATTTAAGTCACAGGCAAAGTTTAAATCCTTAGATCTGGTAGTTCTGGTGCTGTTCATTTTGCAGATATGTAAAAGGGCAATCAGAGCAGGATCCAAGTGCGTCTTGTATGCCAGGAATATAAATTGCCACTCAGTAGTCTATATGAAAAGGTGTATAGCGATAGCATTTTGAGGCAGTCTGCATAGGACAATGTGATTATGCTCTGTATTGTTTTTGTGAGAATGAAGGTTCTGTTTTATCCAGCTTTTTGTTGTTTGAGTTGATGTATGCTTTATTTTTTTTTCATTTATTTTAAACATGTTTGAGTGTATTTGATTTTTTTCCGCGGTGATGCAGTGGTTAGCATTGTCGCCTCACAGCAAGAGGTTCTCCAGTTTAATTTTTGGCTGGGGTGCCTTCTGTGCGGAGTCTGCATGTCCTCCCTGTGGTCATGTGGGTTTCCTCCAGGTGCTCCGGTTTCCTCCCACATCCCAAAGACATGCTGTAGGTGGACTGGACACTCTAAATTGGCCCTAGGCATGAGTGCGTGTGCCTTCTGTGGAAGGTTGGGTACTGGGCTGGCGACTCAACACTAAAACTCCACTGCCAATCATGAGCGGACAGGTGATCCACTGTAGTGACCCCTAACTGGGAAAAGCTGAAAGAAGAAGAAGACTGGAAGCCATCTTTTGTACCAAAGTTGAAATTTGAACTGCTTCTTGCTAAACACCTGCAGGATTCTTCCCACCAGTCAGAATTTTGTGTTATATCCTTTTCCTGGCCTTTTTTTTAATCAGTTTCCATTTATTTTCATACTGGGATAGCTGAAATCAATATGTTGATCAGTGTGCAGCCATCTTGGAAGTTCCCCTTTTACTTCACATTTTAAGTTCCCAAAGATATAAACATAAAGTCCAGGAATCTCCCTACTGACTTTACTGATGTGAAAATGTGTAAATGTGGCAGTATAAATGTGACAGTGCCTTCCGTGGTACCTGCGTGTCACTCGTGATCATGTTAGATGATGGGAGTTCATTGGAGGCTGAACCTAATACCTTGCAAGACCTTTTTCGGGCTAGACCTTCAACACCATCTTATTTGGCTTCTGTCTTGCTGTAGCCTCAACAAGTGTTATCATTTGGTGTGTGAAACTGCATAAAATAGTAAGGACCTTAGAATGATGTCAGTCTATGGGTACACACACTGAGAAGAAAATGTCCTTCAGCCCTGAATGGGAAAAGTGTTCATTTGCCCTTCTCATTGGTTGTGGGTCCAAGACTACTGGATAAAGATGGCAAAAAGTTTGCCTGTACAACAACTTTGGGATTAAAGCCTGGTTTATAATGAGATCTCTGAGTAGATTCAGGAAAGCATACATGCTGTTCTAACATCACACAGAATAGGGGTCTATATTATATATTTGCAGCTTCAAAATTTCGAACTTCGTATGTTGGACAACATATGAGCGAAACTTGAATCTTTGAATATATAATAAAAATGTATAAAAAAAAAACACTTACCTTAATGCTCTGAGCAGGGGGGCAAGTCCCCCTGCAACCCACACCCCCCCCTACTTAAATATACCAACTCTGAGACCACACTTCAGTGCGGAAAAGGGAAATTTTCCCATTCTGTGCGTACGGAGCCATTGCCTTTCACCTTCAAACTTTTCAAAGTTTGATCATTATGGTGTTGACTATATGACATTCAAACTTTGAAACGTTCAATAATTTAATAGAGACCCACAGAACAGAATAAAAGACAAGTTCTTATAATGAAATGTGCTTATGATGCAGTGGATATCATTTTAAGAATGTTAGTGATTTTAAAAGTGCTAGCTAGCTTGGCCAAGAACAGAGAAGTATTATGAAGATATGAGATCAGGAATTCTGGAAGCTCTTGTTATTCAAGAATTTTTGTTTTGTCAGGCAGCTGATGATGAGATGTATTTGAGTTTGAAAAGAAAGGCAAAACAAAGTAATTTCTCAAAATATATACACCCTGCTCCACAGCCAAAAATATGTCAGCACTAACAACGAAACCATTTTATAAAAAAGGAAAGCTTCCTCATAATTTTTGGCAGCTAACACAGTTCAAAGGGAAGAAGTCTGGCTATAATTACCAGGTTACAATGAAGAAAGACATTCAGAGATTTTCAGCATAGCTGCTAACTTCCGCTAATCCCTCACTCTTCTCAGGTACTTCTAAAAGGTATGCTTCACATGTCTCTCTCATCCTAGTGACAAATAGCCACAGGCAAATTGCTGTTCCAAAATGTAGTGGGTTATACCCCAGAATTTTTGCAGAAAACAGGAATAATTAGCCCCACAGACTTCATCCCATCAAATTCATTTAGCACTTATCAACATTTGACAAAATAAGCTATTTATATATTTTATTCATGTTGCTTTTGTTTACCGGGTTTGTCTTGAGTGGGTTTAATTAAAAAAAAAAAAAAAAAAAGCTTTTTAGTGGATTTCAGCACTGAGGCCTGGGGAGAAAAGTTCCAACATATTACACACCTTTTTAAATAGACATTTAGTAATATACGTCAACAATTGCACATTCATTTACTAATTAGATTACACTAATATGAAATAAAGGCAACTGGTGTAATATAAAAAGATACTTATGCATTAGTAGTTGTTGAAAAGTAGAAGGTGTGTTAGTGAGTTTGTCAGATAGATAACAGATCATGTGATCAGTGCTTAGAAATTTAAATGAATGGAGGTGAAGGAAGGAACAAGCTGGGGGCAGAACATTGTAATATTGTAGTTAAGAGTTGTATCACAAAGTTTATATTAGAAGTATAACAGTGGGGAGACTATCAGAGCTACACAAATATGTACAGTTGTGCACTGCTTAGCGTCTTTCCGCACACCATCCATATTGTGTGAAACAGGCGTAAATGCAGCTGGTCATTATGCAGACAAGCAGACATTAAGTGAAGTCCAATACAAAGTAGAGGGTGTTCACTTAACATCCACACTGCTTAAAATCCTATGGGACCAAAACTCTCTTGGACGTTAAAATGGTTAGTACCTACTTTTATAACTGGGAGATGCAATGAAAGGTTTATAGTTTATAGATATTTATTTTATTTATTATTATTATTACCAAAGTAGAGCACCGATCACCACGGATTGTTCTCAGACTCAGTCCGGTAGTGGTGTCTGGTTAAGTGACTTGTTCAGAGTTGCATAGTTACACAATGGAAAATAAGGACCTCAAACCCCAGACCACATGAAACAGCTTGTTAACAGCTCCTTAATCCTCTGTGCCAACTTCCAGACAGATGCTGTTTTTGTTTTCACTAAATTAGTCTTATAAGTAGGTAATGAGCCAACTCTTTTCAGTTCTCTAATTCCTCTGCATCTATCAAAGGGTTACTCAATTTGTAATAATGGAAGTTATGTACCCGGAGGCTTTGTGTTGACAGCCATGATTAAGTGTAACATTAAGTTTTGTGTGAATGGCTTGCAATGCAACTCGTACACAAGATGAGAAGTGGACAGCCCTGTATTTTACTTTGCTCCAGACTGAACAGGCATGGTAGTCCAGTCTCCTAGCCTCTGTTTTTATCCTGACACTGCCCCCTCCCCAGATATTACTTACACCAAATTAAAAATGTCTGGGGAAATACAGAGGTCTTCAAAGTGTCTGTCATAAACCTCAGATTTACTTGATTAGATACTATCTGTGGAACTATTAGAATACGTCTTCCAAGATTTTCAGCATGTAGTCAAATTTCCTTCCCTTGATAAAATTAGCTTATTCTTTCTACTCCAGTTCCTCCCTAACCCAATTCAAGTGCAGCTTGGACAATGGGATGGTGAACAGGTAATTCATCCCTGGTTTGGCACCTGTCTCTCTAATGGACCAAGACAGCCTGTAAATGGCTCATCTCCCTGGTCCATGCTTACACTTACCAAGGGTAGCAGAACTTGTCAGAGAATTTGGAGGCATGGCTAGGCTTAAAAAGTCCCTTGTAGTCTTTAACTAGTACACACCTATGAAGCTGTGAATCTAGATAAACTTAAGTGGAGTAAGCCTAGCTGCCAGTATGCAAATTAATAACTTGTGATTTAACAGTGAGTTAGTCTTGTAGGAAGTTGTCCTTTATGACTTTAGAGTGAACAAGATAATCATTCTGTATTATGAGGTAAGGGCACAGCAATGCCTTTCATTCAGGCAGCTGTCAGAGGGTTTTATATTAAGTCATACTGTCTCCATGCCTCTTGTCCACAAGGTCCCAACGGTTGCAAGTACAGTGGCAGGTGATGTGATAGCTTGACACTGAGTTCACAGTTTAATAGAAGGTCACTAGACTAATGGCCCTAGAGCCCTTACAAGCCTAGCCATATTTATCCCACGTTGCCCCAGTTGTCTGCAGTTAGGTGAGTAAAGCTCGCAGTGGTAAGGGTCTATGCTAGTTAATACCAATGTCCTCTGCCCAGGAGCCACCCTAGGAGTGAATTTGAAGTCACCCATCCATTGATCTAGGTTGCGTTTGTAGAGGGTCAGGGAGTGGCTCTGTTTTATGTGAATTTGGAAGCCTGTTCCAAAGAAGTGGAAGTCTCAGGGATATGTACTCTACGCATCTCTCCAGCATGGACCTGTTCATGTCACAGGCTAGGCTAATATCCCTGGAACAAATGACCCTCATGCACTTTGATTTGCAAATGTGTAGTATTTCCATCAGGGCCGGGTCTGAGACTGCCCTGTAGACCAGACACAAGTCACTCCTTAGCAACCTATAGGAGACAGAATACAGTGACACAGCTTTCAGTCTTTCTGCACAAGACCTATTTTGTGTACCCTGTAATTTCTTGGTGAGAAACCTCTGTGATCTTTCCAATTGTTGCGGGTGTCTGGTGAGGTACATGCAAAAGGAGGGAACATTGTACTCAATTATTGGTCTGATGAGGGCCGAATATAATTGAATTGTAACATCCTTAGATCAAGAGGTGTTATGCCTTTACTTACAATATGTGCCACATAGAAGGATTTCCTTACTGCTGTGTATACGTGGTGGTCAAAGTTCAGAATGCTATCAACCTGAGTACCCAGATCACGTACCTCTGGGTCTACACTTAGGGAGCTGCACTCTATAATGACATTAGCAGAGATGTCAGCTTTCCCAATGGGAGTAATAATGCATTTTTTGCATTTGGCTTTAATCTGTGGCTTTGGCACCGATCATTTGTCTGCAGTATATTATCATCATTGGGGAACTAGTTTGCAATCATCAGCGAACTTGGTCAGCCACAGGGCGTCCATGTTTGCCTGGATGTCTGAGAATTCCCAAACAGTAAGCGGCCCAGCAAAGAACCCTGTGGCACACCACTGGTGACTGGTCTTTAACTAGATGTGAAGTCACTCACTTTGACAGTATGTGTCCTGTCTGTGAGCCAGTTGACTACCCATCTTGTAATGTAGGGGTTAATTCCCAATTGGTAAAGTTTCTCTACAATACCTGAGTGGGGGATTATGTCAAATTCCTTGGCTAGGTCAGGGTAGGTGGCATGAACTGTCTTTCCCTTGTCCAGGACCTTGATCACTTTCTCATAGACATCAACCATGTTAAACAGGCATGATCTAGCTTTAATGAATCCAAGCTGGGTTGGGTCCAGAGTTTGGAGGTTACTTATGTGCTTGTTAATACAGTCCATAATGATTCTTTCCATGGTGTTTCAGATGAGGCTAGTCAAGCTTATGGGCCTTTAATTCCCAGGATCAGTTGATAGTCCCCCTTTGTGCAAAGGGATTACTGTTGCTGTCCTTCATTCTGCTGGAACATAGCCAGTTCGTAGGATGGTGTTAAACAGGGATCCAAGTGGGTCTGCTAGGTCATGTTTTAAGTTGTTTAAAAGGCAACCTGAGATGTTATCTGGTCCCACTGATGATGTGTTTTTGGACATGAAGAGTGCTGAGATGACCTGCTGTCTTGAGATAATAGGCTGAGGAATGGTGACTGGTATACTTTGGTGGATGACTGACAGGAGAGGGGGGTGATGTTTGCTCCAAATCTGTTAGCTAGCAGGTTGGCTGTTACCTTTGGTTGAGTATGGATAGTGCCATCCACAACCAGTTCAGCACATAACTGGGTATTCTCTTTTAGATTTCGGGCAGAGTTAAAGAATGCTTTGTGATTATCCTTGGCTAGGGAGGCTATTTTTGCTTTGTAATTAGCTTTGGAGGACTTGACAAAATCTCTAATTTGTTTGTTTAAAGAGAGGGATTTCTTCTCTTGCTGAGCCAGTTCCCTTTTGTTCTTGGACATTAGTTTGTTTCTCTTGTTGTATAGCCTGTTTACACTAGGAGTCCACCAGGGTAGCTTGTTTTTTCGGCAAGACCTGATTTTAATCTTGTCAGGTAAAGCTGATTTTATACAACAGCTTAAGTGGTTATACAGGGCATTGATGTACTCTTCTGGTCTGGCGTCTGTGTTATCTGCATTCAAGGGGGCTTTGAAACTTCTTATACCATCACTTAATAGGAGGTAAATTGTCTTAGAAAACTGCTTAAGCATTTTTGAGCTTGATGGGGTATCTGGTCATATACTTGCATCGAACAAGACTGATTTATGGTCCAATCTTATCAGGAAGGACATCACATGGCGGGGCGGGGGGCTTGCAATTCTCTCCCATGTTAGTGAGTACTATGTCCAGGACATTTGAACCTCTTGTGGGTGTGCCGACTAGCTGTTCCAGAGCATTTGCATTGAAAAAGTCCAAGATCCTCTGAGCCGGCATGTTTGTGGTTGTGTATGTTTCCCAGTTGATGGTAGGATCATTAAAATCACCCTTGAGTAAGGTGTTGGGCTGCATGGCAAGTGACTCCAGTAAATCCAGCTATGCTGTATGCTTTTCCTGGTTCATGGTGTAGTACCTCTAGCTAGCTATGATGTGGTAGGGGGCTTTGCCTTCAGTTAATTAGACGTGGAGTAGCTCAAGAGAGTCATACTGTTTGACCTGTCTTGAGGTGTACTTATCCTTAATAAATATGGATACAGCTCCTCCTTTGGTTCTTTCATGCTCATTTTGTGGTCCCAGTGTATGGAAGGTATTGTAGCTCTGCATGGACAGGGTGCTTTCCACACCTCTGCATCATGTCTCGGTGACTGCACAGACATCAGCATCTTCCACTCCAAGGAGTGCAGTTTCTTGTTTAGATTCCTAGCATTAAGCAGCAGTACCTTGAGTTTATCTAGAGAGGATTTGTCATGTTAGGAGGTTGGTGCATTAAGCAGCAGTACCTTGCGTTTATCTAGAGAGGATTTGTCATGTTAGGAGGTTGGTGCATTAAGCAGCAGTACCTTGAGTTTATCTAGAGAGGATTTGTCATGTTAGGAGGTTGGTGCATTAAGCAGCAGTACCTTGAGTTTATCTAGAGAGGATTTGTCATGTTAGGAGGTTGGTGCATTAAGCAGCAGTACCTTGAGTTTATCTAGAGAGGATTTTGTTATGTTGGGAGGCTGGTTATTTTTGACACTTGCCTAAAAAAAGCGCAATAGGGGTAGCTGGTACCTTTGCCAGTATCCAAAGACCTAGAGGAGACAGGTGCAGACCATCTCTGGCCAAGCAGAGTGGCTTGTTGATCAGGTCTTCCAAGGCTGACAGATACTGGATTCCTGGGACTGACACCAGAAGCCAAGCTAATTGTTAGTAATTTTTTGTTTGTATTGTGGCATCATCCTTGGAGAAGGTAGAATGCTGCTAGGTTAGTCTTATATACCGGCCTGTGACATACAATCTGAAAGCTCAGTCATGTCTCTCCCTATACAGTCCAGTGAGTTACGGCTCAAGTCATTCACCCACACAAGGACTATGACAGACTCATACAGGTCCTTGTGGTTGAGTGACTTGACAGCTTGAGTGACTTGACGGATCCTGGCACCTGAGTTGCGGGTGTGATGCTTCCCAGACACCCCCCCCCCCCATAGCCCAAATCTATTTCTGTTTTCCAGTGGGGGTTGTAGGTTGAGTACACATCCCAGGATACAGTCCCAACTCTCCCTTTAAGAATGACAGCCTGCCTCACACTTTTCCTTCAGCAGCTGGACTACTGGTCAGTCTGAGGTCTCAAGGTCATGGTCGAAGTTGCAATCCTCTGTCCTGGATCCAGTCCATCATTCATTTCTTGAGTCAGTGTTATCACTAAATACTTCTGACAGGTTATAGTTAGTCCCCTTAGCGTAATATAACTTTCTGTATCTCTTGACTCAGTGTTATCACTAAATACCTCTGGCAGGCTATAGTTAGTCTTCTTAGCATAATGTAACTTTCTGTCAAACACCTCCTTTATCTGGACTCTGATCATAGCCACTGCTCACACCATCAGTCATCATTACACTATTAAGTCTCCAAGACTTGGAGGTCACCCTGGAGTCAGCGGAGTCTTAAGTCTCCTCGCTTTGATTTACTAAATGCATATAACCGGAGGTTTGTTATTATTCTATTGGAAAAATTCCCATACTTTTTTCAGAGGGGAGTTGTGCTCTTGATTTTTAAGACCTCAAAGCCCCCCACAACCTCTGTCAAGCATTCCTGGTAGAACTCATTTTTACAGTAGAACGTTTTCAGCCTCCAGCTTTTTTTTTTGGTTGATTGCCATAGGCTGTAGGACTAATTGTAATGTAAAATGCTCTGAGATTTAAGACTGGTTGCAAAAATGCCCAAGAATAATTAACACCTCATCCATTCTGGAAAAAATTCTAAAAATGTGGCAGGTAATATGTCCGATATTGTCAGGCGGTCATATCTCCACATGAGAATCCACCATTCCTCTGCATATGAAGTACTTTGAAAAGAATGTTCCTTTCATTGGGACTGCTATATCTTAGTCTCCCTTAGATCTTGTATGTGGTCAACACCAGATTCCAGTCTGTAGTTCGTGCGATCATCCTGTTCTGTAGTTCGTGCGATCATCCTGTTCTGAGAGGCAGGCAGTTCCTCCATCACCAAGTTAAGGTTGTACTAAATTGAAAGAGCAAGCAGGTAGACATGAGATGGCAAAGTCTGTGTACCCAACATATCTCTATACATTTCCCATGTAGGTCAGTGGAATCTGTGACCCTAACCTTTAGGTAGAAAGGAGAAAGTTAACAATCCGGATATATCCACCCACGTCTTGCTACCTTTGCATAACAAATACGCCCCTGTAATGTAACCTCTCCTCAGTAGTTTAGCACATTCCCTTTTAGATGGTTGGGTCTTCTGAAGGCAGATTAAATGGTGGTGTATCTTCTCAGAAAAGTGAACGTGTAGGCCCTCTTGGTCAGACTTGATTGTCCATTAACATTCCATGGTACCAATACTAATGGTGAGCAACACCATGTGGTGATAGGATCTCTGTCTTTCTAACTGTCTTGCTTCTTCCTGTTAATACCAGCCGCAGGTAAAAATGAAAGCAATATTAACATCTGTTAAAGAAAAAATGAAAGGTTTGGAGACAAAGCCAGAGAGAAGATTACGTTGGTTTGGACATGTGCAAGTACAAGTGTCCTAGTTGATGTTGGGGTAGTTAAAGTTCACTGGAAGAAAAGTGTTTGATGACTCTATAAGGATGTTATGGTAGTCAGGTGGGAAATATGGACCCAGAGGGACATGCAGAGGGTCCTGTAGTTAGCTGTGATGTGATAAAGGGTTTTAGCAATGGTAAGTTCCAGGTCATTGCCCTGTCTAATGTGTCGAAGTGAAATTTTGTTTTACAAATTTAGAAACACCGCCAACTTTAGTGCCTTTGTCTACTGTGATGGGTCCGAATGTGTGGTAGGCATTGAAATCTTGCACTGATGAGGGGCTCTGAAGGGCCTTGAGCTGGGTTTCCATGGCAATGCATAATTATCAGTGTGTTCCGGAGTAAGGATTGCCTATTTCGTTAAGGTTCACTAGCATTAAGCAGCAATTCCTTTCTTATCCAAGTTCTGTTTTGTTATGTTGGAAGCTTCTGAGCACTGACATTTCCTTGAAAAGGCACTTTGAAGGTGGACAACTTTTTGTCAATATACAAAAGTTTTGGGAGGATAGGTGCAGACCATCCGTGGCCAAGCATTCTGGACTCAGGCTGCAGTTTAGAAACCAATCCTGTACTCTTAGAAATAATGACTGTATTCAGTTATACAGGTCCCCATTCACAGCTGGCATGTGTGAAAGAGTTTTCTCAAAAATAATTCCAGATGTTTGAAACTATCTCCCAGAGAATAATAGGTGTATAATCCAACTACTAATTTTCAAGAAAACAATAAGATACCACCTGTTCAAAGAAAGTAAATGTAAGTGCTATAGATTTGAGCCAACAAAGTGGTACATTAATTCTTAGGGTCCACTGCACTGCTAGTTTCATTCCAAAGTTTGATACTACTTTAGGACTACTAGAGTGAGCATACCTCACAAGTAATGGTGGACAAAGGCCAAAAAAAGAGTGGCAATTTTTAAATATTGTTCTTACAAACTTTAGAGTAGCAGGTTTTGTGTTGACATACATTTTCTGAAGATATGAAGCCTGCAACTCAAATATCTGGCATTAGTTTCTTATTCCATTCCTCATTGATTTGCTTATGATTTGCCAGAAACAACACAATTTTACAAGAAACGGATCAAAAATATGAAGCAAAAATCTGGACATTCTATGAAAATCTGTACAGTTGAGATATGGGAGTGATGCAAATGTAATTGTTCCCTTTCTTCGTTTATTTAATTTGTTTTTGTACTGCCATGTAACAAATCCTTTACAGTGTAGGAACATCTTTCAGCACTGTGAGGTCTGCACTATGCTTCCATACAGTTTGTGTTTATAATGAAGCTTATATTATATACATTTAAGCACTGATAATGTATGTTCTTGTATATCTTTTGCTTGTTGACTGTCACACCGTGACAATGCACTGCACATGCAGTTTTTGTCATACGCCTTATTTGGCAGTATTTTTCTTCAAACTCTAGAACCATCGTTTGAAGTCAGGGAGTAGCAGGACTTTAGAGCCATCATTTGAAGTCGGTGAGTAGGAGGAGGAAAACATTCTTTCTCTCCTGATTGTTTTCCAAATCCTAAAATTAATACGGTGCAAAGGAAGTTTGACTCCCTGAAGCCATTTCTTTCTCCTTCAGAAAAGATTGTGGAAGGCCACAGAGCTGCCTCCGTAGTTGATATACCTTCCGTACTGGACATTGTTAAAACGTAATGGAATGTGCATGGCAGTGACCTGACATGGTTACCCCAGTGCATAGGAATGACCTGACATGGTGACCCCAGTGCATACAAATGACATGACCTGGTGGTCCTAGTGCATAGGAATGATCTGATATGGTAACCCAAGTGCATGGGTAGCAACCTGACATGTTGACCCCCAGTGATAAAGAAAGTTGACAAGGTTCTGCATCCTCCATAGACGTGCAGTTTATTGAAGAACTGCTGTTCCTGGTTGGGATGTGATTATAACAGCAGCAGCCCTCCAGATTAGTTAATTTCCTTGTACCCCAGAAGTATGAGGTATTTGGGGCTTTAGACTGCTTTGGAAAGTGAATGTTCTCTTCTTCCACTCTTACATTGAAGGTGTTGAACTGTTGACTCGTATAGGTTCATAGGCAGGTGCTAGGCTATTGGCCCTAGGGCCTATATAAGCCAAGCCAAAAAGGTACCCTAGCTTTCGCCACCCAAGAAAATTTTCTTGTGCCCCATCAAGCAGAGCCACAGAAGTGATCCCTGGGGTGAATCTCCTATTTCCCATCCAATCATCAAGATTTTTCTTGAAGAGTGCTAATAAGGAGCTTTGTTTGATATAGATAGGTAATTTATTCCAGAGTATGGGAAGTCTCTGGGACAGGAAACTATCCCTCCAGCATGTTCTGTTTATTGTTGTGACAAGGTTTAGGTCCCTAGGGCGTGTAGCTCGGAGGGACTGGGATTTCTTTAAGTGGAGCATGTCCAACAGCTCTGGGTTTGACATAGCTTTGTATGTTAGGCAGAGATCGCCTCTGAGTAGGTGATATGTGACGGAGTAAAGCTGGAGATTTTTGAGACTGTCTGCGTAGAGCATCTGTTTGAGGCTGGTAATCTTTGTGAGGTATTTGTGGCCTTTCCAGTTGCAGATGTCTTGTGAGGTACTTGCCAAAAGTGGTATTGTACTCTATAATGGGTCTAATGAGTGATGAGTAGAGGGGAACAATTGCCTCTCTTTTCCTGGATGAGAAACCTTTTGTGATGAGGTGTGCCACATAGAAGGATTTCCTGACTACTGTGGCGATGTGAGTATCAAAGGAGAGACTACTGTCCACCCGTGTCCCAAGGTATCTTATCACACTTTCAGTGTTAAGTAGACTACTCCCTATGTGGTAGTTCATGGGTACAGAGTTTTTACCAAAAGGGGTGATCATGCACATTTTGGCATTGAGCTTGAGGCCATGGCTTTGACACCAGGCATCTGTCTCAGTGAGGCCCTTTTGTAGGATGTCCACATCGTTAGGAGTTTCGATTATGGCTCCTAGTTTGCAGTCGTCTGCGAACTTCATTAGCCAAAGACCTTCTGTGTTAGCCTGTACTTCAGAGAAGTAGATACCAAACAGGAGAGGAACCAGGACTGAACCCTATGGTACTCCACTTGTCACTGGTCTGAAGTCGGATTTCGAGTCTGCTACTTTCACAGTGTGGGTTCTGTCAGTGAGCCACCAGTTGGCATTCCATCTTGTGACATAAGGCGTTATACCTAGTTTAGTGAGTTTATCTATAATTCCAGAGTGGAGGATGGTGTTAAGCCTTGGCGAGATCTAGATAGGCTGTGTGAACCACCTTACTCTCATCTATGGCTTTGGTGACCACTTCAAAGAAGTCTTATCAGGTTTAGGAGACATGATCTGCCTTTTACAAACCCGAACTAGGTGGGGTCCAGAGTTTGGAGATTACCATTGTCTTTGTTTATAAGTTCCATGATGATACGTTCCATGGCTTTGCAGACCAGGCTCATCAGGTTAATGGGGCAGTAGTTCCCGGGGTCCATGGTGGATCCCCCTTTGTGGAGTGGCATAACCATTGCTGTGTGCCATTCAGTGGGCACAAAGCCTGAGGTGAGGCTGTGATTGAACATGGTACTTAGATGGGTGCCAGTTCATTTTGTAGTTTGTGTAGAACACAGCCTGGGATGTTGTCAGGTCCCATGGATGCTGTGTTCTTGGCTTTGGAGAGTGTTTTTTTTTTTACCTGTGCAGCCGTGATTACAGGAACTCTGCATTCTTCCGATATAGAGATGGGCCCTTTAGGGGGTGAGAGGGGGGTAAAGTTAGCACTAAACCTATCTGCCAGGATGTTGGCAATATCAGTTGGTTCTGTATATTTTGTGCCATTGTGCTGTAACACAGAGCAGATCTGAGTGCTGCCATTGAGATTCTTGACATAGCTATAGAATGCTTTGTGGTTGTCTTTAGAAATAGTGGCAGTTTTGTTTTCATGACTAGCTTTGGAGGATTTTATGAGGAATCTCAGCTTCTTACTGAGGCTGACCAGGGAGTTCTCCAATCATGCTTTTTTACTCTTTTTTGCAGCAGTTTTTCTTCTGTTGTAAAGTTTGTTTATGGCAGGGGACCACCAGATTGGCTTCCTTTTTTTGGAGGATCGCATCTTGGTTCTGTTAGGGATAAGCACGATCCATGCACTCGTGTAAGTGCTTATAAAGTGCATTTGTGTAGGATTCAGCAGTCGTACCTCTGTTGTCTGTCTGCATGGGTGATGTGAAGTTTGCCACTTCTGTCTTAAGCGTGAAGTTGGCTTAGGAGAATTTTTTTACGGTGGTTTCCCTAATGGGGGGTGGGGGCGGGATGTGGATGTCTAAGGTGATTAGCTTGTGGTCGGATCTGACCAACGAGGAATTGACCTCTGGTGTGGAGCATTGGTCACCCATGTTGGTAATGACCTAGGATATTGCTGCCCCTGGTGGGGGTGTGGATAAGTTGATCCAAGGTGTTGGAATTTATGAATTCCAGAAAGCATTGAGCAAAAGAGTTAGTACATGAGTAGTTTTCCCATTTAATGGTGGGGTAGTTGAAATCGCCCACTATTAGGGTGTTAGGTAGTACCCTAATATTTTCCACTGTATCAAGAAATGAGGAGTGGGAATCCTGGGGCATGATGGGGATCTGTAGCAAGCTGCCATTTGGATTTCTGTCTTGCCCAGAGTTAGTTGCTCTTGGATAATCTCGGATGCATTATGCTGAGTAACTAGCCTGGAGGTGTGGATATCCTTAATGAATATGAACACGCCTCTGCCTTTAGTGTTTTGGTCCAGGTTAGGTGGCTGAAAGGTGTGGTATGAATTATGGCCTGGTAATGCAGGGGTGCTCTCTGGAGCCTTGAACCAGGTCTCTGTCACTGCACAGATGTCAATGTTCTCCATTTTAAGGAGGGCAGCGAGTGAGTGCATTTTGAGGTTTAGACTTCTAGCATTGAGTAACATTACCCTCAGATTTTGCTTGCTTGTACCTGTTGAATTTGTCATTTGAACCTTGCCTGAAAAAGGCATTATAGGGGTGGCAAGAGCCTTAGCCAGTATCCGGAATCCCAAGAGCGACAAGTGCAGGCCATCTCTGGCAAAGCATCGTGGTCTGTCGATCATGTTATCCCAGACGGACAAATAATGGATCCCCTTAGAATGACACCAGAAGCTTAGCCAATTGTTGAAGTCAATCATTTTGTCCTTGTACTGTGTGGTATCATTCTGGGTGATGGCAGGATGCTACTCAGGGCTAGGGTCATACCTGCCTGGGCTACAAGATCGAAGAGCTCCTCCATGTCTCTTTTCATGTAGTCCAGGGAGATATGTCTCAGGTCATTCACACCAACATGGACAATGACAGAGACATATTTGTACTTGTTGTGGAGTGACCTGACTGCGTGCATTATGTGGCGGATCCTGGCACCCGACAGGCAGCTGACAGTAACTTTCTCCTTGTTTAGCCTGGTGCGTGGAACATCAGTGTGCCTGACTGTAGAGTCACCTGTTACTAGAGTGTTGGGTATGTTTGCCTTATTGGCTGTGGGTGGGTGGCACACTTAGTTTGTGGGCTATGTGTCATTTGGGTTGTGTTGGGGGGGTGGAGGTTGCATGAATTTCTGCTTTGGAGGTCTTTGTTGCTTGGGCAGATTTTTATTGCGAGCCTCTGTGAATTTAGGAATGTGTTTTGTATGAATCACTTCCACATTGAAATTTTTGACAAAATGCAGCATACCATGGGGGGGGGGGGGTCAGAAAGTCACCTGAGAGAGAATCTCAGTGCACAGACTACCACTGCTGCATCCATCAGCAGCCTTATGGACAGAGTAGCATACAGCAGTGGTGACCTGGATACTGCAGTGGTGGGGTTTCTGCATTGCCATTCCTGGCACCACCCTGCCATTTTTGCTAACATCAGGATGTTTTACTTGTAACCTCATTCACAAGTCCCCTGTGTTTTGGATCTGAACTTGATAATATCCTTGGTGCGAAGACAGATCTTAGAAAGAAGAACGCTGATCCCCTGTGTGTCTTGACACGCCAAGCTGGTCTCAACAAGAACAAAAACAGACTAAAACAATTAAAAGTTTATTATTAAAAAAAGTTAAGCGCTTTCACTCGCTATGATGCGAGCTTCTTCAGAACTCCATTACTTTGTAGTAATCTCATTTAAATAACTTTGGCGCCAAAGAAGATGCTACATTAAAGCTACATACACTGTGAAACTCTCCTAATTCTGATGAATGCCAAAAATAGCATGCATCAGTGACATTCACACTGTAATAAAATGCAACAAAATACATACACAAAACTAATGACCGAATGTGCCAATTGTGTATCTACTACCGATCTGATTATTTACAAAAAATACTAAATATGCTGAATATTTCTTAAATACAAACTGTAAATAAATTTAAATAATTGTATAATTGTATTGTAATGTTATGTTAATTGTAATATAGGCTTTATAGTAATAAAATCATTTAATCCTGGTGCAGTAGACGCATCCCTATATAATTGCCACCAGATCTCATTATAGGACAAAAGTCCTTTATAATCACCCCCTCTAGAATCTATTTGAACACTTTCAAGGATGGCAAACTTAAAAGAATGTTTCCACATTTTTTAACATTTCTGTATAGAGCATTTTTTTCATCCTTGGCCTTGATACTGTATAGATGTGCATATATACGTTTATTCAATTTTCTTTCCGTTTTTCCTATATAAAATCCAGAACAGGCTATACATTTAGCTAAATATATAACCCGTCTGGTATTACAATTACCTTGAACAAACCTTATATGTGTCTTATTGACATTTTCCAAAGTGGTACTACCTTCCTCTAGGGTGGCATAACATTGCTTGCAACTCCCACACTTAGTAGTGTTCCTATGAGTCAAATGCTTGCTAATGCCAGATAATTCTTAATATTGTGCCCCATTTTGTAAACAAAAATAGGCTGAGATCCCATTTCCTGGTCTGTCTATATGATATTCCAATTACTAATCATAATTTTCTTAATTTTTCTGCAATGTGGACCATATTCCAAAACACAAGCTCTCCCGTAATCTGTAGTAGAAATGTTATTTTGCATCTAATTTTCACAATTATTACTTCTGTTAAAATATTTCTGACCTAATAGTGGTGTATATTTTTTGCCCCATTCTTTAATAGTTGTTATACATATACGGTTCATCGTATTGATGTCATAACCTCTATCGCTAAAAAGAGAAATGATGAAAGAGACTTCTTCCAACATCTCAGAATATGCAGAGGTCATTCTGATAGCTCGTGTAATTTGGCCTCTAAATATGTTAGCAGATAATTTTTTTGGATGATTACTAGAAAATTCTAAGTAACTGTTGGAGAATGTGTTCTTCCTATACAGTTGAGATTTAAAACAGCTGTCACCCTGAGAGATGTATGTATCTAAATATGGGAGACATTCCATATTACTTGAAGCTGTAAACTTCAAAAACTCACTACTAGAGCTCAAAAAATCCAAAAATTGAGTTAATGATTTTGTACCACCATCACATAATATGTAAATATCGTCTAGGTATTGTGAATAGTATTTGATGTATTTGTAATAGTCACTTGTGAATAGCTTTGTCTCCTCCCAATCCAGCATGACTAAGTTGGCATAAATCGGAGCACAATTAGCTCCCATAGCCACTCCTTTTGTTTGTCTGAAGTATTCACCTTCATACTTGATATAATTGTGTTCCAATACTAGGGACATTGACTCAATAATTAAACAAACTTTATCCCATTCAAATCCACCATATTTCCTGATACTATTAGCAAAGGCCTCCAAACCTGCATCTTTAGGGATGCAGGAAAATAGATCAACAACATCCACTGTGACAAAAGGTTCAGGGTTCCACAAATTTACTGGATAGTTTCTCAAGAATTCCCATGAAACCTTAACTAGGTGGGGAATTCTGTCATATGTATGTTTGAGAAACTTGTCAATAGCTGTTCCGAATGGAAAGGTTTTGGATCTGCTACCTGATATGATGGGTCTGAATGGGGGGGTTGTCAGTACATTTATGTACTTTTGGTATACCCATTATAGAAGCCAAAACTGGATGTTCAAACTTTAAGTAATTATAGATATCCATAGAGATTCTTTGATCTATAAGAAATTCTTCTATATGTAAATCTATGTGTCTATAGGCTATATTGATTTCATTTAACGAAAATATCTCATAATTACCTGAATTGTATAGTAATTCATGTATTTTGGAGGTATATTCTGTGCTGTCAAAAATGACAATACCTCCCCCTTTATCGGGCTTCATAATTTTAATATTTTTATCTCTTCTAAGTTCTTGCAAAAGCTTGTATTCGTCCTCAGGTAAATTATGATTCATTTTAATACTTTTAAGATGATTTTGTAATTGATAAATTTGTCTAGACACAGATTTGTCGTAAACAGATATAATGGGATGCATGGGAGGCATAATATGTACTTTTCTTTCTCAATATTCCTTGTTCTCTCTTATTATAGGACTTTTCCTGTTATTAAATGTGATGGCTAAATTTCATTTTCTCATATATTTTTTAAACTCAGGGATAAAGTTTGTTTAATTATTGAGTCAATGTCCCTAGTATTGGAACACAATTATATCGAGTATGAAGGTGAATACTTCAGACAAACAAAAGGCGTGGCTATGGGAGCTGCTTGTGCTCCGATTTATGCCAACTTAGTCATGCTGGATTGGGAGGAGACAAAGCTATTCACAAGTGACTATTACAAATATATCAAATACTATTCACAATACCTAGACGATATTTACATATTATGTGATGGTAGTATAAAATCATTAACTCAATTTTTGGATTTTTTGAGCTCTAGTAGTGAGTTTTTGAAGTTTACATCAATACGATGAACCGTATATGTATAACAACTATTAAAAAAATGGGGCAAAAAATATACACCACTATTAGGTCAGAAATATTTTAACAGAAGTAATAATTGTGAAAATCAGATTAAAAATAATAAAATTTCTATTACAGATTATGGGAGAGCTTGTGTTTTGGAATATGGTCCACATTGCAGAAAAATTAAGAAAATTATGATTAGTAATTGGAATATCATATTGACAGACCAGGAAATACCAAAAATACTGGGATCTCAGCCTATTTTTGTTAACAAAATGGGGCGCAATATTAAGAATTATCTGGAAGGAGGTGGCATTAGCAAGCATTTGACTCATAGGAACACTACTAAGTGTGGGAGTTGCAAGCAATGTTATGCCATCTTAGAGGAAGGTAGTACCACTTTGGAAAATGTCAATAAGACACATATAAGGTTTGTTCAAGGTAATTGTAATACCAGACGGGTTATATATTTAGTAATGTATAGCCTGTTCTGGATTTTATATAGGAAAAACGGAAAGAAAATTGAACAAACGTATATATGCACATCTATACAGTATCAAGACCAAGGATAAAAAATGCTCTATACAGAAATGTTAAAAAATGTGGAAACATTCTTTTAAGTTTGCCATCCTTGAAAGTGTTCAAATAGATTCTAGAGGGGGTGATTATAAAGGACCTTTATCCTATAAAGAGATCTGGTGGCAATTATATACGGATGCTTCTACTGCACCAGGATTAAATGATTTTATTACTATAAAGCCTATATTACAATTAACATGACATTACAATACAATTATACAATTATTTAAATGTATTTACAGTTTGTATTTAAGAAATATTCAGCATATTTAGTATTTTTTGTAAATAATCAGATCGGTAGTAGATTCACTATTGGCACATTCAGTCATTAGTTTTGTGTATGTATTTTATTGCATTTTATTACAGTGTAAATGTCACTGATGCATGCTATTTTTGGCATTCATCAGAATTAGGAGAGTTTCACAGTGTATGTAGCTAATGTAGCGTCTTTTTTTGGCACCAAAGAAGTTATTTATATGAGATTGCTACAAAGTAATGGAGTTCTGAAGAAGCTCGTAGCATAGCGAGTGAAAGCGCTTAACTTTTTTTAATAATAAACTTTTAATTGTTTTAGTCTGTTTTTGTTCTTGTTGAGACCAGCTTGGCATGTCAAAACACACAGGGGATCAGAGTTCTTCTTTCTAAGTTCTGTTTGTTGTTTTCCCGAATGCTGAAAAGCTTTGGATTTTGTTGCTATGACAGAGGAGAGAGATGGTGTCTTTTGTCTGGTGGTGTGAAATTTCACCCTCCACAGCACATGTTTAGCGAAGTGCTGTGGAGTATGTAGATGCCTTGGCTTTGCTGAAACCCATTGCCTCTGCAGCAGGAGTGTGCAAGGACCTCAGGAACACCATCTCCTGAAACTTATCAGGGATGCTCAGCTAGAAGCACTTTACTGGAGGCTGTAGGAGCCCCAAGGGGGGTCTTGCACTTGCCTTGACTCTCAGCATATCACCAAAAAAGAGGTTCTTGGGAGGGAGGTGCTGTCACCATGACCCTCAGCGGTTCACCAACAACATCAAAGCAGAGGCATGGACAAGGGAGATCATAAGCCATGCTTACCCTTTGGCCATCTTCTCCCACCACCACCATCAGTTTCTAATGGTCCTTTCCATATGCACTCCTCAACCTAAAATGCTCCATCAGTAAAGGAGGTCCCATGAGGCCACTGGGTGCACAAATGTTATTCCAGATTCCTTTTTTTTTTTTTTGCCAAAGAAACCCTGAAACTATGTGGCGTTTTTTGAGTTAGTTTGAACACCTTCATTCCCAAAGAGTCCTTTGCATGGTCAGATTTTATTTGCTGCTTTCCTACTTACATAGAGGAAGTTGGATACATTACTCATATCTTCGGGATGTTTATGATAAACATAATAATCAAAATACAGGCCTCAAGATGCATGCATTTACACAGCCATTCATTACTAGTTTTGAACACTCCAGTGTAGCCTCACCACAACCTCTAAATTCTTTAGCAGGCTTATGTTATTAATAATGGCTTATGCCAGTGTATGGGAGTCCAGGGTGTTCCCTTAGTTCGCACTTCGTAAGTAACAAGCCAGGATGGTTTCATTCAGCAGATGGAGTACCCCCTGCAGAGTTGCTACTTCTTGAGAAATGCATTGAATTTTGAGAAGTTGCAACTATCCCTAGTGCAGCCTGAGGTTTTCATAGGCTGCAGCATAGGTCACAAGCTCTATCAAGCCTTTTTAGCTGTGGTACACTTCCCGAACCTACTGTCTAATGCATTGCTCCCGTCTTCCAGGAAAGCAACAGCGGCACAGAATTCCCGGCTCCTAGGACTCCGACATGCACCCCACACAGATGGTCTCCCAGCTAAGACACCGCATGATGCTTGTCTGTTCGAACCTGAACGTTGTGGATCTAAAAACATTGGACTCACTGAAAAACAGTTGTCATAAATTAGCATTCTTGCAAGAACCTCCTCTGGTGGTAATTCCTCCAGCCTTCTAGTCTAGAATTTATTTGCAAATCCTACTTTTGTTTTTTTTTTCAGTAACCATGGTTGCTACAGCCTCAGGATGGGGGACACTTCAGAAGCATTTTCTGCACCACCAGTGGTAAGAACAAGATATAGACCTGCACATAAATATTCTTGAGATGAGAGCGGTCCTCCTAGTCTTTTCTTTCACATACTTTTTTATTATTTCATTAATTGTCTGACTTTGTCTGAATTAACTCAGTTGGCTCTACACACATTTTTGACTTTATTTAACATTACTTTTTAGCACTACTTTTTAACATTACATTTTAACATTACGTTTTAACATTACTTTTTAGCACTATGTTTTAACATTACTTTTTAGCACTACTTTTTAACATTACATTTTAACATTACGTTTTAACATTACTTTTTAGCACTACGTTTTAACATTACTTTTTAGCACTACTTTTTAACATTACTTTTTAACACTACTTTTTAGCACTACTTTTTAACACTACTTTTTAGCACTACTTTTTAACATTACATTTTAACATTACGTTTTAACATTACTTTTTAGCACTACTTTTTAACATTACTTTTTAGCACTACTTTTTAACATTACGTTTTAACACTACTTTTTAGCACTACTTTTTAACATTACTTTTTAGCATTACTTTTTAACATTACTTTTTAACACTACTTTTTAGCACTACTTTTTAACATTACTTTTTAACACTACTTTTTAACATTATTTGCTTTTTGTAACGTACTGCTTCTTGTTTCTTCAAATTTATTTATTTATTTATTTTACATGTGTTGACTGGGATAGTCTGACTGGATACATGTCCATTTTCAGCGGAGGCCCGGGGAGAAAAGCTCCAAGATAATTCACATTGAACATTTAGTAAATGCTAGTTTCAAGCAGATCACAGTCATAAGCAATACCAGCATTTAGCACATATAGTACTAACTTATTATAAAACACTTTAACTTTGAAAATAATGTTATGTTTTGTAAACATACATAACATTACATTCAGGTTTAAGATACACTGAGCAGCAGTTATACAACTGACACTTCCTGAAATGGAGTGGTAGACAAAGGTTACAAGAAGTTGAATGTAAGGCCCATAAGAAATAGAAAGGTTACTAGTCAGGGTTAGTGCAAGGACATAACAAATGAGTTTTGAAGTATTCCTTAAGTATGTTTTTGAATTGAGTTAGTGAGGATTCTAGTGTCAAGTCAGCTGGGAATCTGTTCCATATTTTTCCAACAGAGTTGGCAAACAGAGTCCCCAGCTGAGTAGTTGGATTTGTATGTTTGAACCAGGAGTCTAGTGGATGATGATCACAGTGGACGGGTGCTGGTGTAGAGGCTGATAATATTTTTTAGTGCAGGTGTATTTTCTGGTTGGTAAAGGACTTTATGTGCCACTATTAGCTGGTTAAACTGCAGTAGGCTTGGCAATTCAAGCCATCCTGGGCAATTTAGGTTGTGACAGTGGTGTATCTGGTAGGCTGTGCCAGTAGCAAATAGAACAAACAGTTCTGTCTCATGTCAAGGGATCCTGCAATTCATTAAATTCACAAACTTTGTAGTATTTTATTAAATAACGTACACATCAGTACGCTGTGAGACCCTGTACCCTCATGAAGAACAAAGGGCAGATGTTTTTCTGAGCTCACAATTCTCTGAAAATGATTGGTTTATGACAATGTATTATACAAAATGTTTCTTCCTCTGCAAAATGCAGAAAAAGCAGCAGATTCTACCTTCTTGGGCTTCTCAGCTGTTCTACTCCTATTAAGAATTAAACCAAATGTCTAGATCCATAGTTTATAGTTATATATTGCAGAGAGAGAGAGATACTTCTGCATGTTGTAGGTGCACCTTGTTTCAAGAATCCCTGCTTCTGGCATCATGTCGCATTTGGGTAATGAAGCCAAATAACAGACAAGGCCATGAAGTAAAGTGCTGTTTGTTTCCATCTTTACAGAGAAACCAGACAACAATGTTAGCTTACATTGTTATGCTCTGATAAGACAAAGGCATTTGGGACGTGTGTGTGTGTGTGTACACACAAACACACGTGTGTGTGTACACACAAACACACGTGTGTGTGTGTGTGTGTGTGTGTGTGTGTATATATATATATATATATATATATATATATATATATATATATATATATATATATATATATATATAATGTTAACTGGGCAGGTACACTGATCTAAAGACCCTTTTCAGGTACAGCCTGGGCAAGAAAACAAATAAAGACAGTCCTTTGTAACGAACTGGAATGGAAGAAGCACTAAGAATAGAAAAACAAAATTACAGTAATTGTCACACGCCAGTGTTGTAATCGCACGCGCATATACTTGGTGATGTGGTCACTGCTTTAACAATTGACTGTTAATGCTAGACAGTTAAGGATAATGCAGAGAAATATAGATGTTCTTCGTGTTTCACTGTTGCAGTCATCACATTAGGGTTATCCCTGCCAGAGTAGTCCTCAGCCGGCCGGACTACCAGACACTAAGTATTTCTGCATCCATTGCTGTCACTTGAGGACTGACGTCAGGTCATCAGTAGTATAACGTAAGACAGCTGACGCTATTACTTCAGTCTTTCTTGCTGTGGAGCCTGAAGCAGAAGCAGTTCACATGAGTGCCGGTCGGCCGCTACCTGAGATTTCGTTTACCAAATTGAAGTTGAAGTCTTCTAAAGCTTAGTACCCTGTTGGAGATCCTTTTTTCTTGCACTAACCGATGTCAGAAAAAGTTAATAATTGTCTCACCTGTGGAAGGCAAGTACCACACCAAGACTTCCACTCTTACTGCATCACTTGTTTAGGCCTAGACCACGATGTCCCTCGTTGTCGCTTCTGTGCTTTTTTAAATGCCAGAACTTGCCATCATCTGGCCTTGATTGTAGCCAGATATTTTCATTACAGTCTTTGAATTCCGATATGGCTTCGGTAAGCCATCCGTCAGCAGATCTTCCAAAAAATCGTAAAGATAAAGGCAGAGACCAACCACACAAGTCCAGACCTACCGACGATGCTTTGGTTAAGCTAGTCGTCAGTTCTCTGGTACTCAGTGAGGTGCTTTCACAGCCCCTGATGCCCGCTTCTTTTGATTTGCTGGCCACTACTGAGACCCTTTTGAAGTCCGGTATGCTGCAAAACTCTTCTTCGACTAAGGATCCTGCGGACATCTCTACCCTGGATGGGTCCGGACCCTCTGAGCAGACACCGGCTTCCGAGAAAGTCCTTTGCACTATCAAATCTCGACACAAACTGTCTTCTTTCGCGACTACCATTTTTTTCTAAAACTACCGAGTTTCTTAGGCCCAGAGTGCGAACCACACCCAAGAAACAGACTACCCATTCTCAGGTGCCTGCTACCTTGCCTCAGTCACAAATGCTTAAAATGGTGGAAGACCTTATTATGCTGATCAGAGGAAGCCAAGCTACCCCCTTCAAAAGGAAAAGAGATCTGTCCCCTGTAGTTTTGTCTGAACAAGAGTCTGATAAACTGAATCTCCTGCGTCTGAATATGAAGACATGCAACCCCTTTCCACTTATGAGGATTCTGATGCAGAGGATTCCATTCCTTCAGCCTCTCCCCAGAGGATTTTTCCTTTGGGGAAACCCTGCATACTTTAAAGGAGCATTTCCAATGGGAGAGTCAGGACTACCCCCAATCTAAAAAGAGACTTAGGGAGTTCCTAGATCTTCCACAACACAGACCCTTGGCCATCACCCCAGTCCTGGATGCTGTGGAGGATGTTTTCCTCTAATCCAGATTGACTCCTGATGCCCTTCCTCCTGCTCCCAGAGAACCAGACAGGTACTATAGAGTCCCTGACTCACACAAATATCTTTTTAAAAATCCTACAGCTGACCCTAAGGTCATTTCTCAAGGGCCAAAAGGCATTAAAGCAACCTCTGCTAAGAATCTCACCACCTCAGACAGGGATTCCCGAGCATTGGACAGATGGGGTAAAAAAGTATACACCTCAGCTACTCTTGCTGTCAGAGCACTAATTTGTCAGTTCCATATGCTGAAATTTCAGCAACATACCTTGGAACGCCTTAAACAAAAAATGTCTTCCTTTCCTGCTTGGGCAGAATCTAAAGATTTACAAGAGTTAATGCATTCTGCATGTCATGTAACTAAACACACCTTGCACTGTGGCTTTGACCCCCTAGAAGCTTCTTGCAGGGCAGCAGTCACTGGATCTGTCATTAGAAGGCATGCATGGCTCAAGGAACAGCCTCTGCCAGACCATGTCAAATCTGAATTGTTGGATGCCCCCTTGCACAAAGGTAACTTATTTGGCACTAAGGCAGAAGAGGTCTAAAAAATGGAAGAAAAAGCAAAATCTATGCAAACAGTTGAAGATTTCTTGCAGGTCCAGCCACCTAGGTTCAGCAGGTATTGTCCCTCCAAACACTGGTCCTTTCCTGCTCCCAGTAAACCAGCCCAGCCTAGGCCCCATGGAAGCAGACCACCCAGACACAGCCCCAGGGAATGCAGAGATCCAAGAAGTGGACTACCTCCACTTCTAAACCAGGGAATTCTAAGCCACCCCCTTATGGTACAAACTCACAATGACTCTCCTCCTCCACCCCCTCCCTCTACCCACCGTCACTTTTCCCAGGAGGAAAACTCTTTCACTCAAGCACCTGGGCCAGCATTACCAAGGACCACTGGGTTCTGAACATTGTGTCTCAGGGATACAAATTTTCCTTCCACACCCTTCCAACCCCAAAAGGGTACCCAGATCTACCATCAAATCAGTGGGCAGAGGTTCAAAAGCAAATCCTTTCCCTACTGTCTATTTGGGCAGTAGAGCACATTCCTGCAGAACAGATAGGCCAAGGTTTCTACTCCAGACTTTTTCTGGTGCCCAGAAAAGAGGGCACCTGGCTCCCCATCTTCAATTTATCCATTCTAAACACCTTCCTGGTGATCCCAAAATTCAAAATGCTCACCCTCCAACAGCTGCTACCCATGCTGTCCAGGGACGCCTGGCTAGCCACCCTGGATCTAAAAGGGGCTTACCGCTACATTCCTGGCAGGGAATCCTGCAGAAAATATCTCCGCTTCAGGGCAAGATCTCAACACACTTAGTTCTCTGCAGAGTTTTCACAAAATGTCTGGCTCCAGCCATTGCCTTTTGCAGACAAAGAAATATTAATTTTTACCCATACCTAGATGACTGCCTTATTCAGGCAGACAGCCAGGAAAAGCTGCTCAAGCACCTGGCCTTTGTAAAGACCATACTAACCTCCCTGGGGTACATTATCAATGAAAAGAAATCCAAACAGGTGCCCACCCAAAGGATAATGTTCCTGGGAGCAAGTCTGGACACAGCATCCCAGATGGCATTCCTTACACTAGAGAAACAAATTTTTCTGACAGACTGCATCTCTCAACTAGCCACCAGAACCCAGCTACCTGCAAGGAAAATCCTGCAAGCTCTGGGGTTCATGGCCTCCTGCATTCTACTCATTCCATATGCCAGAATGCATATGAGGAAACTTCAGTGGTACCTAAAGAGCCTTTGGTGTCAACACTCTCAAGACCTGGAAAATCTTCTACCTATAATCCCTTGCCTGAGAAAAGATTTTCTTTGGTGGACAACAGCCTACTCCCACAACAATGGAATGTCTTTATCCCCACCCCACCACCGCCGCCCAGACCCTCACCACAGATGCATCAGACTATGCTTGGGGTGCACACCTAGCCAGCAGTGCATACAGGGCCAGTGGAGCCCACTGCAAATCCCTCTGCACATCAATCAAAAAGAGTTGACGGCAGTGCAACATGCCTTGATAGCGTACAAGCCCCATCTCTCTCCAGTGGCTCTCCTAATCAAAACAGACAACACCGCTGTGATGTGGTACATCAACAAGTAGGGAGGAACTCACTCCTACCCTCTATGTAGGCTGGCCATGTCCCTTTGGCTCACAGCTCCTGCCATGCAACTACCTATTAGCACACTTCTTTCCAGCCTCTCTCAACTCTCTGGCAGACCAATTAAGCAGAAACCTTCTGGACCCACATGAGTGACAACTCAACAGAAGTACCTTCTCACTAATAACTCAGAAATGCGGAACCCTGAAGGTCAACCTCATTTACTCCCACACCAACCATTAGCTCAGCACATTCTGCACCAGGGAGCATCACTGCATGGCTTGGAAAGTGGATGCCTGTCCTTCCCCTGGGTCAGTCTGTCAGTCTCTGCCTTTCCTACCCTTCCTCTCATCCCCAGGGGACTGCTCAGAATAAGGGAGGAAAAACCAAGGACTATTCCCATAGCTCCAGTCTGGCCGCAGCAATACTGGTACCCCTTGCTACACAGCCTGTCCTCACTACACCCATGGCATCTTCCTCAGATCCCAAACCTCCTGACCCAGAGGGAAGTAGAATGTATGCATCCCCAATTGCAGACACTCAGTTTGGCAGCTTTGCTTATTCCCTAACCCCAAACCAATCTGCCACCCTCACTAAACAGGTTCTGAATGTTATCCGTGAGGCCAAATGTCCTAGCATCAGAAACTCTTATGCTGATAAATGGAAAAGGTTCTGCACCTGGATCCAGGCTAAGGGAGCCAATACTGCACAGCCCTCTCTCCCACTCATCCTGGATTACTTAGCTGACCTACTACACAGTGGCCACTCTTTCTCCTCTATAAAAATTCATGCCTCTGCTATTTCTGCTCATTTTTACACTGAGCAGCCCCTTTTCTCACACCCTTTGATCAAACAGTTCCTAAGAGGGGCTAGCAACTTGAAGCCACCCAGAAGGACACTAGCCTCAGTTTGGGACCTTAACTTTTGTATTAGGAAAGCTAACCCTTCCCCCTTTCAAACCAACTGCTTCTGCAGAGCTAAAATTTCTCTCCTGGAAGACAGCATTCCTTCTGGCCATCACTTCAGCCAGATGAGTCTCTGAGCTAGAAGCGCTCATGGCTGTGGAACCTTTCATCATCTTCCATTCAGACAGGGTATCCCTCAGAACTAACCCATCCTCCATGCCCAAGGTGGTGTGCAGTGTGGCTCTCAACCAATCCATTAATTTGCCCACCTTTTTTTCATAATCCCCAGGATAAGGGAGAAAGGATTCTTCACTCTCTAGATGTGCACAGACAGCTCAGATTCTATCTAGACAGGACTAAATACTTCAGAAAGTCTGATTAATTGCTGTTTAGCCTTGCTACAGAGGCAGAAGGCAAAGCCATCTCCAAACAAACCATTTCCAAATGGATAGCACACTGCATCCATTTCTACTACAAACAGCATGGAAAGCCTCCACCAAGAGGGTCAGGACACACTGCACCAGAACAGCCTCAACCTCTGCAGCTTTCCTCAGAGGGGTCCCCACCAGGGACATCCTGGAGGCTGCCATCTGGACATGTGTTCACACTTTTACCAAGCATTACCACCTGCCTCTCTTCTCCAAATCCTGGGCAGGGTTTGCCTCTGCAGTCTTGCAGGGCATCCTAGCCAGCCCCTAGTTTCATTGCATGCCTCCAACCTTTTCCTCAGCTTTGGGAATCAACCCAAATGTGATGACTGCAACAGTGAAACACGAAGAACATACTACAGTTGTGTGTACGTACCATAAATGTAGATGTTCGAGTGTATTCACTGTTGCAGTCCCTGTTTCCCTCACTCCACCCCCTTTCTTCTCTTTCTCATTTTATTACCATTATAACTTGTTCTCCTTTCCTTACAAGGGAAGTTTTGGTATTTATTTTCCACTGCTGGGGTTTCTTCCACCAGAACCTGCCCTCCTACTTGGGGGCTTCTGACAGGTTAGGGCAAGAAAAACTGATGTAATAGCGTCGGCTGCCTGTTTTTATACCCCTGATGACCTGACGTCAGTCCTCAAGCAACAGCAACCGACACAGAAATATACTAAGCCTCTGGTATTTGGCTGACTGGGGCTACCCCTGGCAGGATAACCCAAATGTGATGACTGCAACAGTGAATAAACTCGAACATCTACATTTATGGTAACTGTACACAACTGTACTATAAGTGAAGGCTTTGGCGTATATCATAAAGGAATGCGGATTATTAAAATACCCTATGGAAGGTGGGGGGAGCATATGTAGATTTAGAAGTAAAATGTATATAAAGTATATTACATTAGCTAGTGATTAGACCAGCAGAAATATTAATGGGATTCCACCTTACCCTACTAGGCTGCACAGAGAAATGGAATCATGATAACTGAAGTAAATTTCAAGTGGGCATTGAAAAACAGGCAGTTTTGTGTGGTTGTAGAAAAAGGGAATATTGACTAAAATAAATTAAATTAACTTGTAGCTAGTGTTGCAGTGGGCTGACACAAGTTCAGGAAATATGGAAGAGGGGGCCACCGCCATCTGTTTCATTATCCCTT
Organism: Protopterus annectens; assembly: GCF_019279795.1. Classification (NCBI taxonomy): domain Eukaryota; kingdom Metazoa; phylum Chordata; order Ceratodontiformes; family Protopteridae; genus Protopterus; species Protopterus annectens. The sequence goes on from NC_056747.1 coordinate 1,354,589,973, forward strand.
GAGGTGGTTGAACATATAGGGGAAGCTGCTACTCACACAGGGAATAAAGGTTGCACCACCCTGGTGGAGTATTAAGCCTGTTTAGTGTAGAAATGAGCAAAACCTGATTTCATAAATAATAATAATAAACTGCAGGGGAGTTAGATAGGTGTAAATGTCAGGGGTTGTGGTTTTTTTGTGCCCTAAAAGTCCCCTTGAAGACTAAAGGTTTCCAAGTATTACTTATTTTGTCTAAAGTGTATATATTTTCTCTGAAATGTTTATATCTTATTGCTTTAGATTGTGTGCTGAAAGTGTGCATAGCACACTTAAAATTTTTTATATAAAAATGTTTTAAATATTTTTGTTTTATCTCTGTATCATTTGATGTGCCTTGCAGCACAGGTCATGGATGAAAAGGGGCTACGTTACCTGGCTGACCATTCCTGAAGCAGATTTATAGCCAGTGAGATGGTGTAAGTGCACAGACAGAGGAGAAAATGTCATATGCATATGAGAGAAAAGAAAGCTTAGTGATCCAAAAACAGGGCATTTACTGTTTGATTGTTTTTCTAACGTTGGTCACCATGATTTAATTAAAGGGACTGCTTGCCATTTTAGTATTATTGCTTGACAAGGTTAGAGCAGATCTGTTTAAGGACTGGATTTCTGCTTCCTTTTTATAGCCTTGAAGATGCATATGATATAAATTACAGCAAAACCTGTCAGATTTGTTATTTATAGAGTGAATGATTTGCCTTAAGCTCTTTCATTTCTTAGTAAGTGAATTCTGAGAAGACTTTGAGGTCAGCTGCTATTTAAATGTCCTAAGGCAATGTAGTACTGTACTACACTGTGACACCATTCTAAGTTCACTCTTCGGGAGTGACCGTCGGTGCCACATTTACCTTCTGCTTGTACAGCCTCGTTTTGGCATGTTTCCTTGTATATATTTGACTGTAGGCTTTGTCAGCAGTAACACTTGTGCTTGATAATTATCCCCTGGAATACATCCATCGCCTCCATATTCCCATTCCGCATCCTCGAACCTCATTCTTTTTGTTTGTTTTATTGAACTACGGCATTTATTTTTCATTTTGTTACGACTTTTGCAGTGTGCCAGATCTTTTTGATTTTTTCTTTTGTGAGTAGGCTGTTACACCATTGGTATTGCTAATATGCATTGCACTTTTATGTGACTTTAATCCAAACTGTATACTTAGTGAGGTTTCTTAAAAGATTTGTAAAGTATTATTAAATCTCCTCTTATTCTAAAACTTAACAAATTATTGTTTAAGGCTTTGAGTTGCTTCTTGTATACCAAGATGTGTATTCCTGTGATTTTCCCAGTTCTCACTTGTGAATCTGCTGATGGTCTTCGTGTTTCACTGCTGCTGTCATCACATTTGGGTTATACCTGCCAGGGTAGCCCTCAGCCATCCCGAATACCAGAGACTTAGTATTTCTGCGTCAGTTGCTGTTGCTTGAGGACTGACATCAGGTCATCAGTAGTATAAAGTACGACACCATTACATCAGTCTTTCTTGCCATGGAGCCCAAAGCAGAAGCAGTTCGCATGAGTGCCAGTCTGCCACTACCTGAGCTTTCGTTTCCAAATTGAAGCTGAAGTCTTCTAAAGCTAAGTACCCTGTTGGGGATCCGTTTATCTTGCACTAATCGATGTCAGAAAAAGTTAAAAATGGTCTTGCCTGTGGAAAGCAAATACCACACCAAGACTTCCACTCTTACTGCATCACTTATTTAGGCCTAGACCACGACATCCCCCATTGTCACTTCTGTGCTTTGTTCAACGCCATAACTATCCATTGTCGGGCCCTTATTGTAGCCAGATATTTTCGTTTACAGTCCTTGAATTCTGATATGGCTTCGGTAAGCCATCCGACAACAGATCTTCCAAAAAAATGTAAAGATAAAGACAGCGACAGACCGCACAGGTCCAAACCTACCAATGACACTTCTGTTAAGCTAGTCGTCAGTCCTCCGGAACTCAGTGAGGCACTTTCACAGCCCCTGATGCCCTTCAGTTGATTCGCAGGCTGCTACCAAGACCCTTTTACAGTACGGTATGCTGCAAAACTCTTCTTCGATTAAGGGTACTGCGGTCATCCCTACCTTGGATGGGTCTGGAGCTGCTGAGCAGGCACCGGCTTCCGAGGAAGCCCTTCGCACTATCGAAAATCGACACAAACCAACATCTTCTTTCACAACTACTGTTCTTTCAAAAACCGAGTTTCTTAAGCCCAGGGTTCGAACCACACCCAAGAAACTAACGACCAACTCTCAGGCACCTGCTACCTTGTCTCAGTCTCAAATGCTTAAAATGGCGGAAGACCTTATCATGCTGATCAGGGGAAGCCAAGCTACCCACTCAAAAAGGAAAAGAGAACTGCCCCTTATAGTTTTGTCTGAACAAGAGTCAGATGAACCTGATGCATCTGACTATGAAGACATACAACCCCTCTCCACTTATGAGGATTCTGATGCAGAGGACTCCATTGCTTCAGCCTCTCCCCCAGAGGATTTTTCCTTTGGGGAAACCCTGCATACTTTAAGGGAGCATTTCCAATGGGAAAGTCAGGACTACCCTCAGTCTAAAAAGAGACTCGGGGAATTCCTAGACCTTCCACAACACAGACCCTTGGCCATCCCCCCAGTCCTGGATGTGGTGGATGATGTTTTCCTTGAATCCAGCTTGACTCCTGATGCCTTTCCTCCTGCTCCTAGAAAACCAGACAGGTACTACAGAGTCCCTGACTCACACAAATATCTTTTTAAAAATACTACAGCTGACCCTGAGGTCATTTCTCAAGGGCCAAAAGGGATTAAAGCAACCTCTGCTAAGAATCCCACCCCCTCAGACAGGGATTCCCGAGCATTGGACAGATGGGGTAAAAAAATATACACCTCTGCTACTCTTCTATCAGGGCACTAAACTGTCAGTTCCATATGCTGACATATCAGCAACGTATCTTGGAACTCCTTAAATAAAAATGTCTTCCTTTCCTGCTTGGGCAAAATATAAAGATTTACAAGACTTAATGCATTCTGCAATTCAGGTAACTAAACACACTTTGCACTGTGGTTTTGACCCCCTAGAAGCTTCTTGCAGGGCAGCAATCGCTGGATCTTTCATTAGAAGACATGCATGGCTTAAGGAACAACCCCTGCCAGATCATATCAAATCGTAATTGTTGGATGCCCCCTTGCACAAAGGTAACTTATTTGGCACTAAGGCAGAAGATGTCTTAAAAAAGATGGAAGAAAAAGCAAAATCTATATGCAAACAGTTTTATATTTCTTACAGGTCCAGCCCCCTAGGTTCAGCAGGCATTGTCCCTCCAAGCACTGGTCCTTTCCTGCTTTGACTAAACAGGCCCAGCCTAGGCCCTGTGAAAGCAGACCCCCCAGACAACAGACCCAGGGAATGCAGAGATCTAAGTAGTGGACTACCGCCACTTCAAAATCAGGGAGTTCTAAGTCACCCCCCCCTTTGGTAAGAACTCACAATGACTCACCTCCACCTTCACTTACCCCTAGGAGAAAAACTCTTCTTTCACTCAAGCACCTGGGCCACCATTACCAAGGACCAATGGGTTCTGAACAATGAGTCTTAGGGTTACAAATTCTCCTTCCACACCCTACCCAACCCCAAAAGGGTTCCCAGATCTACCACCAAATCAGTGGGCAGAGGCTCAAGAACAAATCCATTCCCTGCCCTCTATGAGGGCAGTAGAACACATTCCTGCAAAACAGATAGGCCAAGGCTTTTACTCCAGACTTTTTCTGGTGCCCAGAAAAGAGGGCACCTGGCACCCCATTGATCTATCCATTCTAAACACCTTCCTGGTGATCCCAAAATTCAAAATGCTCCCCCTCCAGCAGCTGCTACTCATGCTGTCCAGGGACACTTGGCTAGCCAACCTGGATCTAAAAGAGGCCTACCTCCACATTCCTATCAGGGAATCATGCAGGAAATATCTCCTCTTCAGGGCAGGATCTCAATACTTTCAGTTCTCTGCACTTCCCTTTGGCTTATCTGCTGCTCCCAGAGTTTTCTCAAAATGTCTGGCATCGGCCATTGCCTTTTGCAGACAAAGAAATCTTCAAATTTACCCACACATAGACGACAGTCTTATTCAGGCAGACAGCCAGAAAAAGCTGCTCAAGCACCTGGCCTTTGTAAAGAATCTACTAACCTCCTAGGGTACATAATCAACAGAAAGAAATCCAGACAGGTGCCCACCCAAAGGATAATCTTCCTGGGAGCAAGTCTGGACACAGCATCCCAGATGGCATACCTTACACCAGAGAAACACATTTCCCTGTCAGCCTACTTCTCTCAACTGGCCAGCAGGCCCCAGCTTTCTGCAAGGAAGATCCTGCAAGCTCTGGGGTTCATGGCATCTTGCATTCTACTCATTCCATATGCCAGACTGCATATGAGGAAACTTCAGTGGTACCTAAAGAGCCTTCGGTCTCAACACTCTCAAGACCTGGAAACTCTTCTACCTAGAATTCCTTGCTTCAGAAAGGAATTTCTTTGGTGGGCAACAGCATGCTCCCACAACAAGGGACTGCCCTTCTCCCCAGCCCCCACCACCCAGACCCTCACCACAGATGCATCAGACTACACTTGGGGTGCAAACCTGGATGGCAGGTGCATACAGGGCCAATGGAGCCCACAGCAAATCCCCCTGCACATCAGTCAAAAAGAGATGAAGGTTGTCCAGCACGCCTTGATAGCTTTCAAGCCCCTTCTCTCCCCAGGGGCTCTCCTGATCAAAACAGACAAACACCACTGTGATGTGGTACATCAACAAGCAGGGAGGGACTCACTCCTACCCTCTATGCAGGCTGGCCATGACAATTTGGCTCACAGCCTTTTCAGTGCATCTGAACCTATTAGCACAATTTCTACCAGGCTCCCTCAATTCCCTGGCAGACCAATTAAGCAGAAATCTTCTGGACCCACACAAGTGGCAGCTCAACAGAAGTACCTTCACCCTAATAACTCAAAAATGGGGAACCCCGAACATCGACCTATTTGCCTCCCACACCAACCATCAGCTCAGCAAATTCTGCACCAGGGAGCATCACTGCATGACTTAGAAAGTGGGATCCCTGTCCTTCCCCTGGGTCAGTCTGTCAGTCTGTGCCTTTCCTCCCCTTCCTCTCATCCCAGGGTACTGCTCAAAATAAAGGAGGAAAAACCAAGGACCATTCTTATACCACCAGACTGGCCCCGACAGCACTGGTACCCTTTGCTGCGCAGCCTGTCTCTACTGCCTCCATGGCATCTTCCTCAGATTCCAAACCTCGTGACCCAGAGGGAAGGGGAATTCATGCATCCCCAAATGTGGACAGTCAATTTGGCAGCTTGGCTTTTTCCCTAACCCCGAACCAGTCTGCCATCCTCAGTAAACCGATTCTGGATGTTATCCGTGAGGCCAGACATCCTAGCACCAAAAAGTCATATGCTGACAAATGGAAAAGGTTCTGCACCTGGATCCAGGCTAAGGGAGCCAGTACGGCACAGCCCTCCATCCCTCTCATCCTGGATTACTTAGCTGACCTACTACACAGTGGTCTCTCTTTCTCCTCTATAAAAATTCATGCCTCTGCTATTTCTGCTCATTTTTCCACTGAGCAGCCCCTTTTCTCACACCCTTTGATCAAATAGTTCCTCAGAGGGACTAGCAACTTGAGGCCCCTCAGAAGGGCACCAACACCAGCTTGGGATGTTAACTTTGTCTTGGAAAAGCTTACCCTGCTTCCTTTTGAACCAACTTCTTCTGCAGAGCTAAAATGTCTCTCCTGGAAGACAGCATTCCCTCTGGCCATCACTTCAGCCAAGAGAGTCTCTGAGCTGCAAGCACTCATGGCTGTGGAACCCTTCATCATCTCCCATGCAGACAGGGTATCCCTCAGAATTAACCTATCATTCATGCCCAAGGTGGTGTCCATTGTGGCTCTCAACTAATCCATTCATCTGCCCACCCTCTTTCCTAATCCTCTGAACAAAGGGGAATGGATTCTTCACTCTCTAGATGTGCACAGACAGCTCAGATAGCTCAGATTCTGTCTGGACAGGACTAAATCCTTCAGAAAGTCTTATCAATTGCTGGTTAGCTTTGCTATAGGGGCAGAAGGCAAAGCTATCTCCAAGCAAGCCATTTCCAAATGGATAGCACACTGCATCCATTTCTGCTGCAAACAGCATGAATAGACTCCCCCCAAGGGGGTCAGGACACATTCCACCAAAGCAGCCTCCACCTCTGAAGCTTTCCTCAGATAAGTCCCCACCAGAGACATCTGGAGGCTGCCACCTGGACATCTGTTCACACTTTTACCAAGCATTGCCACCTGCCTGTCTTCTCCAAATCCAGGGCAGAGTTTGCATCTGCATTCTTGCAGGGCATCCTAGCCAGCCCCTAGTTTCATTGACTGCCTCCACCCTTTTCCTCAGCTTTGGGAATCAACCCAAATGTGATGACTGCAACAGTGAAACAAGAAGAACATAGTACAGTTGTGTACACTTACCATAAATGTAGATGTTCGAGTGTATTCACTGTTGCAGTCCCGGTTTCCCTCCCTCCACCCCCCTTTATTCTCTCTCTCCTTTTATTACCTTTCTAACTTGTTCTCCTTCCCTTACAAGGGACATATTGGTATTTATTTTCCAATGGTGGGGTTCTTCCACCAGAACCTGCCCTCCTACTTTGGAGGCTCCTGACAGGTTAAGGCAAGAAAAACTGATGTAATGATGTCGGCTGCCTTACTATATACTACTGATGACCTGATGTCAGTCCTCAAGTGACAGCAACCAATGCAGAAAAATACTAAGTCTGATATTTGGGCTGGCCAAGGGCTATTCTGGCAGGGATAACACAAATGTAATGACTGCAACAGTTAATACACTTGAGCATCTACATTTCTGGTAACTGTACACAACTGTACTTTCTATTTCTATAGTCCTTATGGTGGATATGACACACAGGACTCTCTTCATGCCCCCCATGTATTTGCTAAACTGGTTCTGGCACACATTGGTCCCTTGATGTGATGCAATGGTAAACATACCAGATCTCCAGCATATTTTGACAGAGTTCATTTATGTACATTTTAGTAGGCAGTTTGTTCTCAAATGTTATAACTAGATCATTATTACAAGTCATATGTTCAGTTGGCACAGAGGGTTGATGCTTTGATCTATAGTTTCTGTGGTTTGATTCTGAGCAAGTCATTGACCAGACAGTGGTTACGGACAGCTATGACTGTGGGCTAGGCTTTTCTGTGTTCCCCTCAACTGCAAGCCTAGTAACGACCTGTGAATCTGATTCATATTAATTTTATTACATGAATTTGCCATACCCAAGTATTGTGTGTTTTCTGCTTTCAGTGGAAACTGGTTTTGTTTTGACAACTTGGTCATGTGTACTATTCACTCAGCACCGCTGTTGCTGTAAGTAACACGGTTATTAAATAAGTGGGGAATATAGCGGGGAAACAGAAGGGAAAGGAGTGCCACACAGAAAGTATAAAGGGGAGAAAGCTCCAGGGGTGGAAGAAATAACATTATGTAGTGTGTAGAACCAGGACAAAGCATTTAGTTCTTTCTGTATAATAGCAATAGAGGTGCGACTGGTATTGGATACTGTGGGCTACCATTAAAAATCCATAATACTCTTGTTAAGTACATTATTTAGCAAGTTAATATCACTCACATCCATTAAATGTCTCAGGCAGAGGTCTGTAACTCCTAATGACTTGTTTGTGGTTTGTCGCACATAGTAGTGTGAATATTTTTGGACGGTCATTTGTTAAAACTTCTTTTTCTATATCTACTATGCTGATGTTGCATGATAATTCAATGACTTGTTTAGTGGTAGTATTGCTGAAGTCATGAATAAATTTGCAGAGAAGCCTAAAGAAAAAACATGTTTGTCTGTTTGGATAGAGTGGCAAATAATTGTACTGTTGTTCATGTTGACCTGTTTGTTATAGTGCTGTGAATGTTTAGTCCTTTGAATATAGTAAGAATGAGAGAAACTCCTTCACTGAACATTTCTCACAAGAGGCCTACTACTTGGGGAGGGGGGACCCCAGTTTGTATAATCAACTCTTGGATCGGTGCGACAAGGGGAAGACATCCCCAGTATATATAACCAACTCTGGGATTGGTACATCAAATGGGGCAGCCCCAGTTTATATAATCAACTCTGGGACTGGTACATCTCAGGGGACACCCTCCAGTTTATATTATTAGCTGTGGGATTAATATATCTTGGGGGGCACACTTCACTTTACATAATCAGCTCTGGGGTTGGTATATTTCAGAGTGGGGTGGCACTTTCCATTTATATAAGCAACTCTGGAAATGGTACATCTCGGGTAGGGGTCCTCCACCCCCACAGTTTATAAAATTATCCTTTGGATTGCTACATCTGGGGGGATGAAGTACATGTTTTCCCTTTTGCACAGTCCTGGAGTACTAACATGTATATGTGTGTGCATACTTAAGTGCATACATGCACAAACACACAAAAACAGTTTATGCACATTTGAAAACAGTCATACTTATGTTGGTTAAAACAGTTTTAAAGAAGTCCTCTTCACTGAATAAAGGTTAAACACAATTTTACATCAATGAGGTTATGGTTCTGGTTTATTTGTTTAGTTTTTACATTTTTTGATGAGGTTAGTCCTCCTTGGCTTATAATCTACTTTCAGTTGAGACCTGAGGTAGTGTTTATGTAAACTTTCGGACAGATTCATTAAACCCTACATGGTCCGCTAACGCAGTGTGTGTGTCATACCATGTTACACACATGGTAGCACATTGTTCTGCATTCAGTAACTGGCTGTATGTGGCGTGTAGAGCCATGCAACCATGGCAGCTGAACTGTATGCTAATCAACCAGTCTAAGATGGAGGAGCTATTCAACAAGCTATAAAGAAACCATGTAGACTCAGTGCAGGTTTTGCCTGTGAATTCCAAAACTTATTGTGATACAACCACAGAAGGGAGTCTACACAGAAGAATGATAGGGGCTGCTGTTGCTTTAATTCATGTGAATATCAACAGGCTGAAGTCTGTGCTACTGCTGCTGCTAATAGACCACGGCCAAGAAGAAGCATTTTCAGACCCTGGTTAACTTATCACAATCTGCATGATGTGGCAATTGTAGAGTGCCACGGGGTAGATAGAAACGCAGTGCAGGAGCTCTGCAACTTCTGTCCTCCTCAACTCGGACCCAGGACAAACCAAGGGGCAACCAATACCAGTAGTGACAAAGGTATATGTAGCACTTACAATTTTAGCTACAGGAACCTTTCAGAGACCAACAGGGGACTTGATGAATGCTGTGCTCTAACATGCCAGTGACCACAGATTTTCCCAGTACTACTGAGGACAGGGCCATAACTATGCAAGGGTTCTACCCTATAGCACACTACCCTGAAGTACTGGGTGCCATAAATAGCACACGCAAATCAAGGCACCACCCAGGGAACATATAAGGGTCTACATAAATAGGAAGGGCTTCCACTCCATTAACTGCCAAGTCATGTGTAATGCTAAGGGAATTATCTTGAATGTGTGTGCTGGCAACCCAGGCAGTTACCATGACTCACTTACCTGGCACATCTCTCAACTGTATCAGATGTTCACTAGGAGGGATATCCCACAGGGTCATTTACTGGTGGATGCAGGTTATGCCACTGGAACAGTGGTCGATGACGCCCATCAGAAATGCACACACCTGCTGAAGAACGTCATAATGAGGCACATGTTCAAACCAGAAATAATATAGTGTGCGTGTTTGGGCTGCTGAAGTCATGGTTCCGGTGCCTAGATACTTCTGTGTGAGCGCTGCAATACAGTCCACTTACATGTACTGAAATCTTCACCGTCTGTGCCATGCGTCAAAACATCATCCTGAAAAAGCAGCTTCAGCAGGATCAACAAACGGAAGGGGCACACATCCCATGGTAAGGTCACCACAGTCACGCACAGGTGAGGGTCAGAAAGGGAACCAGCAGCTGCTGTGGGTATAGGCAAGAGTGCTCATTATGCTCTTGGATTGGCTAAGGGTCAACGCATACACACTCAGCCCACCACCTAAGGGACTATGTACTTTATCCTAAACACATATGTGTACTGACATCAATGCCAGGCAACTCTCACAACCTTTACCTCCTGATGTATTGGCTGTGTACTGCTTGCATCAGACAGAGACCGCCCTGAGCTAAAACGGTAGCAAGTGCTGGATTTGCAAGGTAAGTGTTAAACCTGGAGTGCTAAAACAGACTTGTATAATTATACAAATGAATGTCTTATCCTTGCATGTTACTTGTTAATGTAAGTAAGTAAAAGGTGGGGGATTTGTACAGCATTCACTTTAACATGTGACAGCAGAGACTTATGTGAATGCATGTGTCCTCTATCAAGTAATAGACCTCAGGCATCAAAGATGCACACATTCATACCTCTTAAAAGTACTGATGGTCACCGGATGTGTTTGCCCTCATACTTTTGTACTGGAAAATAATTAAAGGAAGAAGTTAGACAGCAATGAGACTAATTTCAGTTTCAGACTTGACAGCCATCAGAAGATTATTAGAAATACTGATGCAAAAAAACTGTTTTGATTCTATCAACTTTCTAAGACCAAAATGTGTAAAAAGTACAAGTAGCAAGCTATCACAAATACAGATATATTAACCACTAAGTCAGCTATGCATCCTCAGCATCAGACACAAAACTTGTGTATCCCTGAATCCAAAAATTAGAAAACAAGGATAAGGCACAGTTATCACTTGAACAGGGTGTTTTGTTTGTGTGTGTGAGGCAGAAAGTCTAGACTGACACAAAGGTAGGTGAGAGCATGTGAATAAGAAAGAAAAGCAGGCAGACATTTGGATAAAGTAACAAATGGCCAGTGAGACAGAATAAGCTGTAAACTTCATAGCTGAATGATGCAACTGTTGTGTGTGTGCCTGTATGGGACCTCCAGGTGAAATGTGTGTGTGTGTTTGCATGAACACAGTCAAGCTCTGTGCTAGCTCTACATCTTGGTATGTTGGACAGGTGTGAGCCATGTATGGTAGAGATGGCAGTTCATTGTCATACCTAACTATGAGAACTGGTTCTGCCGGGAGTTGCACTGTCCCATCCCTGTCCACATCTGTGGTAAGATGCACTGCTGCTACCTGACTGTGACTGTCAGCTGGATGAGTTTTCCTCACGAGGACACCCTGGACCGTGACCCCATGACCTACCACATCTGGGTGTGGACACCTCAACCTCTGGAGCAGTGGTAGTAGTGCCACTGTTGGACCGTGATCAGGCACGGCCACATCAGCTAACATCAGATGATGTCACTGAGCTATGCCCATGTAGATGCCATCCCCCTCTCAACAAACGTTCCATCACAGACACCACCCATCCCAACGTATCAGTCATGTGATCCATTTAATCTGCAACACAGGGGAGGCAGTCATGCATGTCAGCCTGTGCCACATCTATAATCCTAAGCATTTCTCTGGAGGACCTATTGGAACATGCCTGTGCCTCCATGACAGCCCTAAACAAACATCAAGTGACATGGGAAGATGCACATGGATCAGGTGGAAAAAGGGCAGCAAGCCTCCTTCAAGCACCCCTAATAACCACACTGCCCTGCTCAAGTGTCTCACCCTCTATCTGTGTAATATCTGAGGGCTCACTGGAATGGCTTTGCTTAGGCCTACTGGCTGTGTCTGATGGAATTACAGGGGATGGCTGAATATCAACCTCTGCACCCACAACTGTGCCTCTGTTTGGCCACCATCATCATCAGAGTCTGCTGATACTCAATCAGGTGGTAGGAGTTCCACACTTCCACTGTCAGGGGCACCTGTGATAATAAGCAAACAACACAGGAAAAAATTAATACTTACACTGCTATAGTCCAATATATGCTAACAAACAGTGGTCTCAAAACAAGAAGGATTGAAAAGTACCCAAAAATAAATGGACCAAAACCAACAACGCAATAGGGCACTTGGAAGCAATGGTGTAGAAGATCTAAAGAATTACATGGCTTCATAAATCACACACTCGACACTTTATTAATGCTTAACAGTTATCACCATGTTTTCATCCTAATCAAAGGACTTCATCAAATATCTGCCCATCCTTGTCTTCATTCTTTAAATAGTAAATTCCTATCCAGTCATTGAAAGCTTAATTATGTAATTAATCTATAAAAAATCCTGATCCAAACAAAATCTTATTTTTGATATAAAATTAGAGGGTTACCATAATTCTTTGGATGTGAAAGAGGACGAAAAAATGTGCTGCTACCAGCACATATTTCGTCCTCTTAGGTTGAAGAGCAAAAAAAAAAAAAGGTCTTTACTCTTGTAGGACTAAAAACTAAAGACCTAAAACCTGATAGCAGCACATATTTTTTCATCCTCTTTCTACTCTTAGTTGAAGAGCAAAAAAAAAAAAAGGTCTGTGTTTGGGGACTTTTGGTTGGCTTGTATACCGGTACACGAGCCAATCAAAAACGCACACAGCAGACCCTCTTCTGTTCAATGTTGAACATTAAGCTGTTCCGCATTGAACAGAGCTCTGCTTTTTGATTGGCTTTTATCAAAAACACGCACAACAGACCCTCTTCTGTTCAATGCGGACCATCAAGCAGTTCCACATTGAACAGAGCTCCGTTTTTTGATTGGCTCATATACCGGTATACGAGCCAAGCAAAAAAAAAAAAAAAAAAAAAAAAAAAAGCAGAGAAAAAACTCCAAAATAGGGATGTCTTCTTTTTGAAAATTCTGCGATTTGTCCAGGTTTTAAAACCCGGACAAATCACAGAATTTTCAAAAACAGACCGGACAGGAGCCCAAAAAAGAGGACGTGTCCGGGGAAACCCGGACGTATGGTAACCTTAGATAAAAACACTAAATCACTTAGTAAATTCACAAGTGTTTTATGTCAGTTGAAGGTTATTTTAAAAATTGTGCTGTTACCAAAAACCTACTAAAAGTTGAGTAATGCTTGTGGCCAAGTGATATAAATACAGTTCAACCCCAGTAGAACAAATATGAGAGTTCAATGCACTTGTAATTTTATCCAAGACTTATTCAGAAATATCCAACCTCCCCTTCATTTTTGACAACTGTATATTATAATCATTTAATGTCTTCACATTTTAAGGACAAGGATACAGACTGCCTTACAGACTGCATGCTTCAGATTACTGTTCAGATAAGACAAGAATGAGCAACAAATGCAGAGAGATAAGACAGAGTTGCATTTATGTAAGCAATAGGCAGAAATGGTTGTGTGATCAATCAGTGCACTACATTTGAAATTAATTCATGTAGAAACAACTGCCATATGTTTTGTTAGTACTGTGGATGATGCTACAGTTGGTTGTATGCACAGTAATTTAGTTCTGTGCTACAAAGCTGTTTGTGGCAAAGGAGGGATAAGACACACTTACTGTGTTTAAAAGGTTCACTGGAGTGAGAGTTCAAATCCAGACCTGTGTAAAAAAATTTCATGTGTACCAACAAAAATTGTGTAGTATTGTTTATTTAATAGATTTTTCTGCATTTCACCTAATTTACCCCCTTTTTATGCCAGTGTTTGCACAGTGAGTGACTTAGTGCAAAGAAGGTAAGGGGAGAAGCACAGTGAATGCCAGGTTTAGCTGTGCTTATCTCAAAGCGAGATTCTTAGTAGTGTGCAAACCTGGACTAGTGGCCCACAAATGAAGCAGGCAGAATATCTGCAGACAGAGCATATACAACGTGAGCATCAAAAAGGACACATTGTTACAATTTTTGCCTTCCATCATGCACTACTGCTAAGTGACATTGCACAGCAGTTAGCAAACATTCCCAACACCTGGAGCCATCGAACACCACATTTCTGTTAATTCTGTCAGACACCATGCAAACATGCTATGTGGCATTACATGGCAGTTAACACACAGAACTTAAGAATGAATAGGGAATTATGCAACTGTTACATAACCATTTCTGTGTCAGCGGGTGTAGGTGTAGGGCTGTAATACAAATGGTCCTGGGTTCTAATACAAGAAGTGCAACATATTTTTACAGTTCTGACAGTCCAGTTTATAGTAATGAACAGGAAAATATACAAGGATTATTTCAGTATTCCTGTGGCAACAGGCGTAAGTATAGGATTGCTATACATGGCCCTGGGTTATTGTTCTTCTTTCGGCTTTTCCCGGTTAGGGGTCGCCACAGCTGATCATCTGTCTGCTCATGATTGGCAATGGAGTTTTTCCGGTTTCGAGTTGCCAGCCCGGTGCCCAACCTTCCACAGAAGGCACGCACATGCATACACTCACACCTAGGGCCAATTTAGAGTATTCAATCCACCTACTGCATGTCTTTGGGATGTGGGAGGAAACCGGAACACCTGGAGGAAACCCACGCGACCACAGGGAGGACATGCAGACTCCGCACAGAAGGCACCCTAGCCAAGAATCAAACCAGAAAACCTTTTACTGTGAGGTGGCAATGCTAACCACCGCACCACAGCGGATACATGGCCCTAGGTTCTAATACAGGAAATTCCAGAGATTTGTACTGTTGCTCCATTTCACATCATATTAAATATCACTTATAACACTTTATACATAATTATAAATTGTGGAGCTGATATGAATTATATGTATGAGGGATAAGACACCCTTACTGTGTTCTGAAGGTTCAGATGTATGACTGAGGGTATACTGTCTGCTATGTTTCTGTATATATAATTCTGCAACCTGGACTGAATGGCCTCCACACTTAAATAAGATGCATACACAAATGAATGTATATGCAAGGACCTTGTGGGGTCACACACATACATGTTAACACCTCAGTCTGTCATCTGTATTTATAAATGATTCATGACGGTTTCTGAGGAGCACTTCTGTGGCAAAGATGATACATCACCACTGTGTGCATAGGTTTGGATCCTACACTGTAAAAATCAATTTTAGCATTTTATAAAGCCAAACAAATGCTTGAGGTCAGGACATTCATGCCCCCAGTGCATGTCAGCAAAGTTAAATCACCTAACAGTTACAACAGCAGACACCCTTCATACTAATGTCAAGTGTCAGATTAATCTTCCAGTCTCAAAAATTGCTTTCCTCTCTACTTGGCACTGTTGCTCTCCACTTAACATTGTGCAAATGTGGTTGGCATCATTGCTCAGGTTTGTGAACTACCATGAATGCGATAACAGGAATTGGCAGGAAATCATTATTTGTTATTGGTCTACTGACATGTCTGGCTTTATAGAGGAAGATTCTCAATTTAGGGTGTAGAGATGGGGTGTTCGAGTCCAGAATATTTATTGGACTCCTGGTAAAGTGCCACAGCCAAACACTTCTGCAGGGGTACTATTCTGGCTCCCAAACACTTCTGCAGGGGTACTATTCTGGCTGCCAGTAGAAGTCTGAGGCTTGGAATAGACTGGACAAGGCTATACCCAGTGTGATGGCATCCCATGCACTGGAAAACAGTGTAGGCACCATTTCAACGACCTTAAAGGTGCAATAGGGATACACTCAACCAGTGGTTGAATGAGTTTCAAACTAGTAATAGCCCACAGTTGTGTAAGTATGGTAATAATGAGAATTTATAATACATAGAAAGCTAAATAGAAGCAAGAGAGGTATGCATAATGCTCTTCTGTTCTTTTCCTTTCGCAGCTAATCTTGAAATTGAGTTGAATAGGCAGGTTCATGCTGATCATGTGGAGAGACTGAGGGAAGCAAGTGGTATGTATGCAGCACAAGAGAAGTATTATTAAAAGTGAAAGATTAATGGGGGAATGGCTAAAGGCTTGTGCTAAGGGAGAAGGAAATCCCTGAGCATCTTTTTTGATTCTGAGAAGTCTTGACTCTCCCAGTGAAAATGCTCCCTCAAAGTATGCAAGGTTTCTCCAAATGAATAATCCTCAGGAGAGGATGCAGATGGAATAGACTCCTCAGCATCAGAATCCTCATAGAGAGGTAAAGATAATTCCAGATCAGAAGAGGAATCATAAGAAATAGAAACCTGATCTGAAGATTCATAATCAGTGTCTTGCCTAGGCCTCTTATCTGGAGGGGGATGGGTACCCGTGATCAAGGTAATGAGGTCTTCAGCCATTTTGATCATCTGCTTTTTAGGCATGGAGGCCTGTGCATGTGGTTCATGTGTCGGTTTTTTAGTTTTAGAAGTTGCTTTTGTCTTTGGTTTTGCAGCTGTCGTCGGTTTGATGTACAAATGTTGAGGTCTGAATACACCCTCAGAAGCCGGTGCCTGCTCAGCGGCTCTGGACCCATCCGAGGGAGATACATCCGTCGGTCCAATACCTTGAGTATCTTGTGGCATGCCGGACTCCACGTGGGTGTCTGTAGAGGCCTGCAACTCGAAGGTAGCGGGTATCAGTGGCTGTGAAGGTGCTTCACTGAGTACCGGCGAACCGGCTACTGGCTTAGGAGAAGTTTCGTCGGTTTTGGATCTTGACTGCCTTTCTCTGTCCTTTTCTTTGCGTTTTTTATGTACTCTGGTAGTCAGATTGCTGTCTGACAACATTTCTGGGTAGTTAAATCGGTTTCCAAAATACTTTGATGCAAAAATATACCGACGCTTAATAGTGCGTTGGTTAAATCTAGCACAAAACCGACAGCCAGGCACATTGTGAATCAGGGCCTAGGCAAGGAATACAGTATAAATGGAAGGTCCTTATGAGGTATTTGCTTCCCACAAGTAATACAATTATTAACTTTTTCTGACATCAGTAAAAAGTAAGAGAAAAGTTTCCCCAACGGGTACTTAGCTTTAGTGAAGACTTCGATTCTGAAACTCAAACTCGAATATTTCAGTAGTCAGCCGACGGGCACTTGCGAAATGCTTCTGCTTTGTGCACCAGACTGCAAGAAAGACTGAATAAAATGGCGTCGGCTGCATGTTTTATACCCCTAACAACCTGACATCATGGAAGAGGAGATCGCAACTGATGCAGGACCCAAGACTTTGTTATTCAGGCTGACTGAGGGCAACCTGCCAGCAGATTACCCAAATGTAATGACTGCAACAGTGAATACACACAATCACCCCCCATGCCACATGCATTCAATATGCAGATGATTCGACTATCATCAGCACTGCCTCCAACCTGGCAGACCTCACTGCTTCAACCCAAGACACCTTCAACCTAATAGAAAAATGGTTCTCAAGTCGACAACTAGTTCTCAACCCCAACAAAACAAAACTACTTACTTTCTCACCCACTAACAAGACTCTTCCCCCCACCTTCTCTATTACATCCTCCAATGGAATCACTATATCACCAGAAGCTCACACAAAGCTATTAGGTATTACCATTGATAACTCCCTTAAATTTGACACCCATTTCAATCTTACCATCAAAACCGTCAACAAAAAGCTTGGCGCTCTCTATAAACTAAAACACTTTCTCACTCCTCACGCTAAAATTACAATTGCCAGCACACACCTACTATCAACTCTTTTCTATGCCTCCCCCCTCTTTACAAACCTAAACAAGACAACCCTTAACAAACTTGCTTCTTGTTACAATCACATAGCTAGATTTGCCACAAATTCCACCTTTAGAACGCACCACTGCACTAACTTGAAGCAACTAGGGTGGTTAGAGTTTTCCAGCCAACTCCATTTCAACCAACTCAAAACGGCTCACCAGATACTGTATCACCCAGAGAAAACACCAGCTCTGAAAAACATCATTCACCCCTATATTAACCTGCAATCTTTACGCTCCTCCAATAAGATCTTAGCTCAAACTACCAAAGCCAGTAATTCTGCTGGGGATTCTCTATTCTCAAACTTTGTAGGTAAAATGTGGAACTCCCTACCGACCATGCTCACCTCAGAACCCTCACTCCTACAATTCAAAAAAAAAGCTTAAACCCCATCACAATACTCTCTGGCAATGTCCCTGTTCCAAACCTGATTAACCACTATCATTTACCCTTCTCTTACCTCACTATCCTTAACCACTTTTTAACAAGGCGCCTCGCCTTTGTAACTGACCTATGTTTTTTTTTATATGCTGCTGTTGTTTTTTCCCAAGATGTGATGTATCTTTATATTGTATTTAGAACTCAACTATCTTCCTTTTTTTGCGTTAACAATGTTCATATGTCTGTTATGTACTTGGAGCTTTTCTCCCCGGGCCTCCACTGAAAATGGACATGTATCCAGTCGGACTCTCCCGGTTAACAAATGTAAAATAAATAAATAAATAAATCTACATTTATGGTAAGTGTACACAACTGTACTTTTTCTATACAGTAGTAGCAAAGTAAACATGCATATCCTAACTGTAAAAGTAAGTATGCATGCATCAGTCTAGCACAAACCAACTTTAGGAGTCAAGTGTAAGACAGCAGTCAGAGGTTGTGGGTTCAGATACCACGAGTAACAATGATACAATGCAGAAATTCTTTAATAATATTACATACATTAAAATCTATGCAAGTGGCATAAATGCCCTGCTGTTGACTGTAATCTGTATAATTGAACCAAGCATGTGTTCCTATAAGCACATTGGAAGGATGTAGTTGTTAGAATGTATACTTAAATGTAATACTTCAGATAAAATGGTTGCATAATTGTGATGATGCATTGTATGTCACATATGATGGTAATAATTTTATCTTTTTTTTTCTTTCACTCCTGCACTTATCTCTTTTTATTTTCTATTATGTGTCATCAAAATGTCTCCATGTCATCCATTTGTAACAGATCACTAACATACTTCACAGCATAGCGAGGTAGGCTGACCCCACTGGGTCAGCCTGCCCGTGCTCCATCAGCTTCCGCATCGACACTGGCACATCTGGGATCCAACCTGGCAGCACTGCTTCTGCTGTCCCTGCAATACCTGCTCCCTCAGATAGCACTACCATGGCAGCAGATGCTGTGGTACCCTCTGGGAGTACTAGTTGAGGTGGGGATTTCATCAGTTGCCAGCAGATGCCAGGGTTAGTGCAGGGCATGCGCAGCACTATTGGTGTGCACGTGCACTGGATGGAGAGGTTGCTCTCCCTCGTGGTCTGTAGGAGGAGATAATGTCAGGCACTGCAGCAGCCAGCAGAGTAAGGGTTCAGTTATGACAGTACTATGGGTGAGGACTAGATCTTCACTGCTGCCATGTTTGATGGCTATGAGCTTGTGTTATTGCCTCCCTCACCCCAATCATGGTGTTCCCCAAACTTGTGTCCATTACCATCCCTGTGACTTATCTTATTTGTCCTGTGTGTTTGCATTTGCTTCCTCACCTACCCAGCATACCTTGACCCAGCAATACCAGTGTCCCTTACCCACCTTTCCTCTCTTACTGAAGTAAGAAAACAAAAATGAGCACCTGTCCTACAAAAAATATCATCCCATACATAGCTCTTCATTTCACACACATCTTCTTGACGCACTTGATTTGGTCCAATTGGCTATACAACATGATCGCATTGTTGTCACCGCTCTTTGTAGAGGTGACAGTCCAAGTTCAGCTAATATTCTGTACATATTTTCATATTACACTGTTGAAGAAGTGGATAGCTATGTTTCTTTCCCACCTCCCTCCTGCACATCACTATATTGTTTTCCCTTTGTTGTTCCCCCGTTTGCCACCCATTTCAGCACTTTCCTGTCTACCCCATGTTAACACCTATAATCTGGTCAAAAAGTAGAATCACACACACAAGTACCAACAAAAACAATGGAGACCTTCACTTTTTGGCCTGTGTGCTTGCACAGATTTTGGCATCACTCTCCAATGCCAAGTGATGGTAAACATCTATCTTGTGCGGCTACCTCTGCGCAGAGCTGCTTAAATATGCTGTACTACATCAACACACAGTAATAAACGGTGAGGGTATTATAAAGATTTATTTCTGTGCATTATCAATACTTAGTTAAAAGTATTACATACACCTGGATTAGAACCCTATGTCATCTGGGCTGAAAAAAATTGTGTCAGTGAATTTACATCTGCTGCCACAGAGTCAGCTAAGCAGCATGTGTTTCATACTCTCAATACTAACTCATAATTTTAGCAATGAGCCTCACCATTGTGCACTGCATAACTATGCTCAAGCAGACAAAGCAGTAGAAATATATACATCTCACATGCGCTTACACTTTGCCAGTCATCGCGCAAACCCACTGTTTGGCAGTGTGCTATGCAAAGAGGGCAATGGCATGTATTATTTTTGTTTACTGTCCATTTAGTGTTCATTACATGTAACTACATGTGGAAAGAGAAAAATGAATTCCCTGTCTAAAAAAAGTCACATGTTTACAATGTAGCCATCTTTCACCTCCCGCCATGCACTGCAATCCTCCTCTTTCAGTACTTCTTCACAAATATATCAATTACACTACATAAATTAAGAACACATGTTGTGTTATATACTATTTACATCTTTAGAATGAATACAAATTCAGATTTTCCAATGCTTATAGTAATGTGGATACCTGTTTGCATATAGTTTATAAAGCTGTCTCTTAAAGTATACCTGCCCATTGGAACACAACCACCAAATACTACACTTTGTACACTCATCAGTCTGGTAACATGCAGAGCTTGAAATATCTTGACAGTTGAACATGCCTACACATCCATTTCATGCAGGCCTCCCAGCATCTTTCCTCCAACACACAGTGTTGATGTCATCCACCATAAGTTGTCGTGCAGCCTTGTAAGAGTCAGATGTGCTGTGGCACTTCTGTAAAGTACTGAGTTCTCTAATCTGTTTACCTAGATAGTAGGGGTTCTGTTCTCACTACAGTGAACTAGGAGGTGCGTGCGTGTATGTGTACCGTTGCTTGACATTACAGAGAGCATTTTACACTAGCAAGTGGGACACTGCTATTAGCATTTTCTCCTCACCAGACACTGCTGATGTCATCACCTATAAATTGTTGTCTGACACACTCCCAAGTCAGATTTGGGCTATGGCATTTGCCTTAAATACAGAGATCTCTAGTTGGTGTACTTAGGTAGGGGTTCTTTTGCCACTGCAGTCAACTGGTGTGTGTCTGTGTGTCTGTGTTGCTTGACATTACAGAGAGCGTTTATACCAGCATGTGGAACACTGCTGTTAACATTTTCTCCTCACCAGACATTATTGATGTCATCACCTATAAACTTGTCTGACATACTCCAAGTTAGACTTGGGCTGTGGAGCTTGCCTTAAATACAGAGTTCTCTAGTCGGTGTATTTAGATAGGTAGGGGTTCTATTCACATTGCAGTCAGCTGATAGTGTGTGTGTGGGTGTGTTTGTGCAATTGCTTGATACTACAGAGAGCATTTTATACTAGCATACCATTTTCTCCTCACCAGACTCCGCTGGCATTTTACACTGGCATGTGGGACACTGCTAGTACCATTTTCTCCTCACCAGACTCTGCTGACATTTTACACTGGCATGTGGGACACTGCTAGTACCATTTTCTCCTTACCAGACTCTGCTGACATTTTACACTGGCATGTGGGACACTGCTAGTACCATTTTCTCCTCACCAGACTCTGCTGATGTCATCAGCTCTAGCTGTTTTGTGGATGTGCAGTATTCCCATCAGGGCAAGGTCAGAGACTGGCCTGGAGGCCAAGCACAAGTCACTTCATCCTATATGATATGTATTTCAGTGACGAGGCTTTCAGTCTGTCTGCTTACATCATGGCATGGTTTGTAGGCCATGTATTTTCTTGGTGAGAAGCCCTGTTGTCACTCCGGCTGCTGCAGGTTTCTGGTGAGGTACACGGAAAAGGGAGCATTATACTTTGTGTTCTGATGAGGGCTGAGTACACTGCTGTTATGTCATTCTCAGATCTGGGTATGATGACTTGACTTATGATGTGCACAATGTAGCCTTTCCATACCACTGTGGACACTTGGTGGTCAAAGTTCAGATTGCATTGGTGGCCAAAATAATGACACATTTTTACGTTTATTTGTAGAAGGTTTGGCTTTGGCACCAGTCATTTGTCTGTGTTAGCCCCTCCTGTAGTATGTTGTCATCATTGCTGCACTCTGTGTTATCTCCCCTGTAGTATGTTGTCATCATTGCTGCACTCTGTGTTATCTCCCCTGTAGTATGTTATCATCATTGGTGGACTCTGTGTTAGCCCCTCCTGTAGTATGTTATCATCATTGGTGGACTCTGTGTTAGCCCCTCCTGTAGTATGTTATCATCATTGGTGGACTCCGTGATTGCAACCAGTATGCAATAATCAGCAAACTTGGGAAGCCAAAGACCGGATACTTTAGCCTGGACTCCAAATTTAAAAGGCCAAGCACAGATCCTTGAGGTACGCTAATGGTGACAGCTGTACTGGTAGAGGTTGATTCACCAACTTTCACAGTATGTCTTCTGTTGGTAAGCCAGTTGATTAACCATCTAGTGATGTAAGTGTTAATCCCCAGCTGAGACAGTTTCCCAATGATACCCAAATGTGGGATTGTGTCAAAACCCTAAGTAAAATCAAGATAGGTAGTATGCATTGTTTTACCTTCATACAGGCATGTCACATAGAATCAGTGGGTTGTGACAACATGACAGATCACCTTTAGTGTGATTCAGCACATACATCTACCTGAAGTAGTTGGGTGCACACTTCAACACACCCTCCACATGGACTATGTTTCCGTAGAAGGGTGTACATCAACATGTATCCCTCTGAGTAGGGGGGCACATCCTGACTGTCATCATCTGTGAGGTAGACCAACATGTCATCATGGATCTTTCTAAATAGACACTAGTAATATCCCGGCTGTATGCAACAGACATGTGAGTTGTTAATGTTACATCCATGTCTGTTGCATCTTTTAGATGTCCTCAAAAAGGTCATTGGGCATGCATGATAACAAGTGTATTATCCTATGAAACTTGACCAGGCCAAGGCATGTGACACACATCCCTACTGAGATATTCACTCGACTGTCAGATGTGGCCATAAACACCTATATCACCAAGTGGGTACACCTGGATCACATACATGGCATCTAAATAAGAAATGTGTGAAATGACTTATTTCCTGGGTCCAGTGATCTGGTCCATCATCAGAGCTGTCTGGTAGGCCCTTTCCTGTCCATTATTTAAGTCACAGATGTCACATATGACATACATATTCTGTGTCCACACAGCTGTCTGGAGGACTACAGATTGTGGGCAATCACTGACTCCAGCTGTGATATTAGTATCAACACACACAAAAGATTGCTGCCGCAGCCATGACAACACATGAGATGAAACAAAAACATGGGGGGTTTGTTACATTATGAAAATAAATGCAAAACCTGAGGATAATGTAGACATCACACCCCTATGAGCAGATCAAGTGGTATGTAACCTGTATCCTGTGGTAGATGGTATGTAGAAAGTCTACCAGTATGTGGCCACAGTGATGACTTACCCCCATGCATGTAACACAACTACTGAGTATGTGCAGGACATGCCTATCAAAGGTCATAATACCTCCACAGTTCACAGCCTTCATCACACAAATAACTGAGTACAATGCACCCTTCTTCGGTTACACATCAGTGGAAGATCTTTAGGGATGTACATGAAGTGTACCACTTTTGCCACAGTTAGCTGTCACGCATCTTATTGGCTATACCCAGGTATTCTTTTCATCACATAAACATAACTGTCTGATGGTGCAGAGCACCCGTCAAGGTGTTATACAAGATGCATGTGTGATGCATGTTCCTGTGATGCACTCAATATATACATAGCTGATTGACCACATTGATGGTATGAGTTACATTTATAACCATTTGGATTGTGCCATACATATCTGCCATGCACACCAGTCATCTAGCCTGTTTTGATCATAATTTCACATACAGGTATAGCAGTGTCCCTTCTAACACCTCCAGCAGATGTTGGTGTCAGGATGGTGTGCTTGATTACCCTCATGGACTGCTGACTCCAGCAGATGTTACAGTGTCAGGATGGTGTGCTTGATTACCCTCATGGACTGCTGACTCCAGCAGATGTTGGTGTCAGGATGGTGTGCTTGATTACCCTCATGGACTGCTGACTTCAGCAGATGTTACAGTGTCAGGACGGTGTGCTTGATTACCCTCATGGACTGCTGACTCCAGCAGATGTTACAGTGTCAGGACGGTGTGCTTGATTACCCTCATGGACTGCTGACTTCAGCAGATGTTACAGTGTCAGGACGGTGTGCTTGATTACCCTCATGGACTGCTGACTTCAGCAGATGTTACAGTGTCAGGACGGTGTGCTTGATTACCCTCATGGACTGCTGACTTCAGCAGATGTTAGTGTCAGGACGGTGTGCTTGATTACCCTCATAGATTGCTGACATGTCATAATAGTTGTACAAAGTGCGCATATGTTGTGTCAGAGACATGGGATAACTGGTTGTATTATTCTTATACTGTCCAGGATTGTGGATGATTCTTTTACTGGTGTCCACGAGCCTGTAATTGTGCCCCACTTGCTGGAGACCTCTGCTAACATTGCACTCATACTCAGGCAAATCAGTTTGCACAGCTTCACAATATGCATCTAACCCTGATTGTATACAACATCCTTGGTAGATGTCTTTCCTATTGTTCATGTCAGAATGCTCATCTTGCAAAGACATCTTCTCCATTGTTATGTCTTACAAAATGGAAAATGTCCTGAGATTTTTAGGACAAAAATATTTCCTAAGTTTTCTTTAATAGCTGCAAAAAGCAGTTATATGTTTGTATCCAAGACACCTAAATGTTATATGAAATAGCATAAGCATATAAACTACTACAAAAATAAGCTTTTATTGAGGCAAAAAAGTGAAGTTCTCTACTTTGCACTGGCCATGGGTATGTTTTGTCCTGCAAAATCTTACATTCCTACAACAAATGTCCCACTTTGGGCATTTGAAAAGGTGTCAGCCTTACATTTTGTGGGATTACTTTGCTAACCAGTTGTGTGAACTGGTACAAAGAGCATTTCTAGCCATGACCCAAGCAAAAGACAGTAACATTTACTGAAAACATTTGCAAAATGGTTCCTGAGTTGCATTTGAAATCAACATTTCCATTCAGGTTTCATTTTAACCAGCATTTACAGCTTAATATGGTAGTACTTTTATAGGAGTATTTACATAAACCACTACTTCCTACACAAGGTTACTATAGCTAATTTAGTTCAGTAAGTATTGTAGTCATGCTTCTTCATGAATGTTTACACAAATCACTGCATTATATACAAGGATGCCAAGCATTTACACAAATCACTGCATTATATACAAGGATGCCAAGCGTTTACACAAATCACTGCATTATATACAAGGATGCCAAGCGTTTACACAAATCACTGCATTATATACAGGGATGCCAAGCGTTTACACAAATCACTGCATTATATACAGGGATGCCAAGTGTTTACACAAATCACTGCATTATATACAAGGATGCCAAGCATGGTTTTGTTTACACTGCTTGCATCATTATCCCAATTATCATTATGGCTACACATTGAGCAGAGAAGACCCAAATGAAATGACCCTTGTGTATGAACTGTGATTGGTTGTAACAGTAAGGCTGTTGAAGGTAAGGGGAGGGTGGGAAGATGAGAAGGTGAGTAGTCTGCAGTGATCAGGAATGAAGGGTGTCCTTTATCTGAAAGGTGTGCAGGGAATATGATTAGGATGACAGGAGAGTGAAAGGCAGAATCATACTGAGTGGGAGAGACTGAGAAGTTACTAAAGTTTTTGTGCAAGTTCCATGCGTTGGGTTAAGAACCTGTGTCCCGCAGTGCTTGTATGCTGTCCCAGACACTAGCATAATGCTGTGTCCTGCTGCGGTGCACACTGGTGTCCTCCTGGATATGGGTCACACACTGCTACTGTGCTGCATTATTTTGGGGTACACACAGCTGTCCTTCCAGATCTGTGGTCATACAGACTGTTACTGTGCTGCATTGTGTTGGGGTGCACACTGCTGTCATCCTAGATGTGTGGTCATACAGACTGTTACTGTGCTGCAGAATGCTGGGGTTCACACTGGTGGCCTTCTAGATGAAGGTCACACAGACTGTTACTGTGCTGCAGAATGTTGGGGTGCACACTGCTGTCCTCCTAGATGTGTGGTCATACACTGCTACTGTGCTGCAGAATGTTGGGGTGCACATGGGTGACCTTCTAGATATGGGTCACCCACTTACTGTGCTGCAGAATGTTGGGATACTGTTCAAAATGTGGGGTTCATGAACACACTGATGCTGTGCTGCAGTACGTTGGGGTACACAGCATTCTTCTTGGTTAGGTCACCCACTTACTGTGTTGCAGTATGTTGGGGTACACACTGTTGCTCTCGTGAATGTCGGGTCACAAATTGCATTACAGTATGTTGGAGTACATGTATATTATCCTTCTGGATGTGGGGTTAAACCCACTTTGTTACAGTATTATGGGAAATAGACAGCACAATCTTTGTGTTATAGATTTGAGTATGTACTCTTGTCATGTTACCGGTTTGGGGACCACAGCACTGCATCCTTTTGCTGGACTTGTTGCTAGTGGAGGGGATGTAAAGCAGGACAAACATATATTTTGGTGGTTCTTTTGTCCCTAATTCCAGTTATTTAGTTGACTTGTTAGAACACTGGCTAAATTCTTGGCTAGGCTTGTAAGGGCCTCAGGGCCAATAGCCTACTTAACTGTCTATGATCCTAAAATGTATTAACCTGACAGTTTAACTTTGTAGGTATATGGCAGCAGCAGTAAAAAGTGCACTGTATTGTTTTATGTTGGTGAAAAGCAGCAGAATATGTGACGTGAGATGTATTTTCCATAACTGTTTGTCCTTTATTTTAGTACCGGAGAGTGCAAAGATTGATGCTCGAGCAAAGTTGAGTGTTGCTGCAAAGATGTCGATGTTCAAAGTAAGCAGTTTTTTTTTTGCTTGTATTAATGAGCTTGTAACTATGAAAACTGCTGTGTCTGCATGTAGACAGCTGTACCATCTATTTTTTCACATTATTTACCAATCCTACCTTCTAAAATAGTCTTTTGTAGTTTCTGGTGATGTCTTCCTGTACAAGATTTTGTAATACCAGATTTCATTTGTTCCAGGAACATTAGTATTTTTCATAGCTTACTGCTAGCTGTTATCCCAGCCATTCTTGAATTTTACAGATGATTCAGCCCTCCTGGCGGGTTCCACAAATGATACAGCTCTCATGGTGTGTTGGTGTGTTACAGCCATCATCAAGTGCTTCACTGATGCTGTTTCACAAATGATTTAGACCTCTTGGTTGACTACAGATGATGTGACCCTCATATTTGGTTCCACAATAGATGATGCAGCCCTCATGGTATGTTCGATTGATAAGGGTGTGTTCCCATGATGATGTAGCCCTCTCATAATGTGTTTCACAGATGAGGCTTTCATCATGGGGAAGGCCACAGGTGATATGGCTGTCGTGAGGGTGCACACGTGATGTAGCCCCTTTGGTAGGTTCCATAGATAATGTGGCCCTCATTTAGTGTTAGGTTAGTCAGATGATGTGGTTATTGTAGTATGTTCCACGTATGATGCAAGCCTTACTCTTTGTTCCAGAGATGATGCATTCTTTGTGTTATTTTCCTACAGATAAGTTCAGCCCTTGTATATTTCCCAGCTGAAGCAGCCCATATGTTTTTCCACAGATCATGCAGCCATTGTGGTATGTTTCCCAGAAGGAGCAGACCTAGTGGTGTGTTCCACAGATGATGTGGCCCCTGTGGTGAGTTCCACAGAAGATGTGGCCTTACGTTATCAATCTTCAGCAGATAGGAAGTGAAACACCAGCCACATATGGCTAGCAGACTGACAGGTTCAAAAGCAGCAGTACAGCCTAATTAAATCTTTCTTGCATACAGGTCTAATGATGTTCCATCTATCACTGCAGGCCCTTCCTAGGGTATATGGTGATAGTCATGTTACACGAGAGTGATTAAATGGTGTCACTTTTTTAATTTCTCCAAGTCTTTTGGGTTTCTACTATGATGTGAATGGAGCCCATTCCTAAGTCAAAGTACGATTAAAGTTCATGAAATTAGTATTGTTTCAGTCTTTGATGTCGGCCAGAAGCGCTCTTCGCGGCAACTGCAATGTACCCAGTAATGACGACTCCTGCAATTCGTATGGGATTACATGTATTGGTAACATATCTAAATATGATTGTAGATTCTTTATGAGACCTATTTCTCTTACTACTATTGGAACTGTCTGGGTATCTTCTGCCTGCAAATCCTAATATTTTATGACTTTGTGTCTCTCTGTATGCAAGACAGTGTAGTTACTGGATGTGGCAATTTCAATGATTAATGCTACTTTTTGTCTTTTCACGGACCATTATATCTGGTTTTCCAGCATCTATGTTTTGAACTGCTGGTAATGTGTGATTCTGTATGATGTAGACTTCATCATTTTCTATGATGCTTTGTGGCTCAGTTTCCAGTGTTTTTCAACCATGTCAGTACCATAATGTTTGCACAATCCCCAGTGTAACAGTCTTGCCACATTATTATGCCTTTCAGTATACAGTCCTTCTGCCATTAGTATGTCATAACCAGCAACGAGGGGTGCAACTGTTTCCAATTCAGTTTTACAAAACCTACATTTGTCTGTTTCTCCCACATGTTCAATGGACTTTGTAAAGGGATTGCATCCAGAAAAAAGGAGGTTATTACCTATCTGTACTCTTCCCTCATTAGGCCTGTAATTGAGTATAATGCCCTGTTTGGTATGTACCTCTCCAAACACCTGCATGACCTGTGAAGACAACAGAAATACCTCTCAAAGAGAATCCATAGCCTCCAAAACCTGTCCTATGTGGACAGGCTCAAATCTCTATTGCTGTGCTTGGTATCATACAGATTGCTTATAGGTGATCTGTGCCTCACCTACAAGGCAATATTGGACCCTGTGCTACTAGAGATGCTCCATCTCTGTCTCACTCCTCATGCATTATCCACTCAAAAGACCTAAATCTAATATGCAACATCAACAAAACCTGCTGGAAAGACAGGTTTGTCTCCCAGAGATTGTCCCGTCTCCAGAATAAACTTCCCATACATGGGTCATATTTAATATTATGACTAAAAATGGTTTGAAAATTATTTTTTCTGGTAAACTCTTTTACATCCACCTTTTAAATTTATTAAGAGTGATTTTAGTATTTATAATTTTAGTCACACAGTTTTAGTTTATTAAGTAAGGGTATCAAACTTATTCCTTGGAACAAAGGACATCTTGCCAGAACATTAGTGGATGTAAGAGTTTATTTGTAGATGAAACATATATTAAAGTAGGCATTTTTAGAACACACTCTATGTAAGTTATGTTTTAAGGAAAAGGGAATGGTTTGTTATTTTGTTGTTCCTTGCAAAATTCGTGTTGGCCACTAGATGGTGCAAATGGATTAATTTTTGTAGAAGTATTTCTGTCATTAATGAAAGGTTTAATTTCATATTTTATTTTTTTCATTCATTCATTCATTCATTTTATCAAAATGTAATACAGTTTTAAAAGTGAATGGTTGTTCATAATATGATTGTGATTCAGTAATGTATTTGCACATATTTTAATGTTTTATTATGTTAAACACAGTAATGTTAACATCAGGTTAAAAGCATAATAGTACTTTAATTACAAGTTGATTGCTCAGCAAAGGTGATTTGTTAATTAAAATAATATGCTTTATAAAAGGTGTTAGGTTTGGAAACAGCCCACATCTGATGAAGTAGGAGAAATGAAAATGTACTGTGTATTTGGAGAAGTTTATGTGAACTGTTTGTGGCTTGTGGATTAAACTTGTGTTTCCTGTGGCAGCTTTGGTCTATGCTTTATTGTTTTACCTTCTGGGTCATCATACTGATAAATTTAATGAACCCTGTTATGTATTTCAGTAAACATTGATTGCATGTCTACTTCTTTCAATAAACATTTTCACTTATGATTTTACTAGAACATTTAAATCATTATGTACACATTGTGTATTGGCATATGATTTTAAATAATGTTGATTAGAATTAGAATAACTGAACTTTCACATTCCCCCATTTAATAATATGATCACCCATATCACAATAACTCCTTCAAATGTTTTCTGATGATTCTGGACTTCATGCCTATGAATGAGACATTCTTTACAGATCTTTTCCCATTCTCCTTTACAGTCACAATATTTAAGTAGTTACTTTAAAATGTTTTTGTTTGAAATAAAAATATACTTCCATTTTGAAGGCAAGAAAATGCAATCATAATATTCATATTCAGAGTCATCAGTTAATTGTTTAATAATACATTCAGTGTTACAGATATTTTTACATTCACCCTTGTATAGATTGTCATAAATTGTATCAAAATCTGTTATTACATTGTTATTGTTTTCCTTCTTGGTCAAAGGCAGAGTTTCATATATTTCTGATTTGAGATTCCTTCTGGTTGACATTAGTTTTAAAATGCAAGCTTTAATTAGAAAAATAGTAATGCTGTCATGACTATTATGAGAGTTATAAGCATGAAAAACGTTAAAATACTTCCTCCCCATCCTGAAAGCAAACCTGTTAACCAGGCCCATTTTATCTTTGGCATTGTGCATAATTTGCTACCTTTTGAATCAGTTGTAAATGATTATAAATTTGATCAGAATTATTTGATATTTTTACGTACAGCATTCTACATGGGTCAGTGCATATGTTCCAACCCTAGAAGCCAGAGTGAAATCAAGTACCATCCTATTCTACACCACTACAGTATACATAGTAGTTAACTCTTGAGTCACTAAATCTTTAGTAGAAAATGGTGCATTACTTAAAATTATTTTTTCAAAAACATTTTTATTTTGTTTTCATTATAAATGTATGCAAATGTACATGTAACAAATACAATAAAACAATAATAAAACTATTTACATTCATCCATGATAAACAGTCATTTTATCCATGAGACGTTAACAGTATTTGTTCAAAAGGTTTTCCAATTTTTTGCCATGATATTTTTTATGAGTAATGTTATGAGTTCTATAACAAATGGTTTGCGGTTCATTTTTACAAACGTTTGCTAAATTAATAAAATCTTTAAATATCAAATCTTGTTTACTTTTCCAATTCAAAGTAATAACTTTTCTGGCAATTGCAAGAATTGACCAGCGTAACTGAATCTGAGATTTAGGTATTCCATTAGGTATAGGAACATTGAATAGGATTAGTGAGTTAGAAATGTGACCGTTATCAGACCATAAAACATTTACAAAATATCTGAAGTATTTCCAATATTGGACAACATTTCTACATTCAATGAACATGTGAAACCCAGTTGGCCTCTAGTAATTCATCACATTTCCAACATTTACTTTCACTCTTTTTGAGTATAAGATTTATTTTATGTGGAGTATAGAAACTCCTAATCATAAATTCCCATGCATACAGTCTCCGATATAATGAAGAAGAGGTACCATATGTAGAATTCAATAACAATTTTTTGGATTCATCAGATATTTGTTCTCCATTAATCTTTACATAGTAATTCCAAAAATCTGAGTCAAACTCGAGTGTCGTCTTTTAGTATCTTATAAATAGGTGAGATACTTAATTTTTGATCATCTTTCTTTTCAAAACACCTAATAAAAAACTGAATCAGACTAAGTATAGATTCATTCTCTAGGTTGATTGATACTCTCATTTTGTTTTTTATAAACTGCCGTAATGAGTGTATAAACAACCGTCTTAACTATTATCAAAACTACATAAAAGAGAGTTTAGCGGTTTAATACTCTATTTTCAATAAACTGATGCTAGAATATCAAGTTATTTTCCTTTAATTTTTGCATCGCATTGATGTAGAAAGAATCTAGGCAATCAGGAGAGTATGCTATAGGGAATAATTTAATGTTTTAATTACAATCAATTATATTTTTAAAGTTATTAAATATTTTATTAATGTCATAAGAAAAATGGCCAAACTTCTTATTAAATAAACAAAATGCATGTAAAAGCCAATGAACTCTGCTTATTCCATATAGTTCCTTAAAATGATTTTTTATACTTCTGACATCAGTTATATGAATCTCGTGTATTATTTTCCAGCCAGATATATAAGGAGGTGTGATCCAGTGTAATATTACATTAATTGTAACTGATTTGGAATAAAGCTCTAAGCTAGGGAGTGCTATCCCATTACTGTTCCAAGCTCTAATGTGCCATTTATATGCAATCCTAAGTTTTAAGGGGAATCATAAAAAATTAAGTAGCATGGAATCTATTTTTTTAAATATGTTTTTGGGAGGGGGTAGTATATGACTGTATATAAAACAAAATTTTAGGTAAAATTATCATTTTAATTAAAGAGAGCCTATCCTCCATTGTGAAGAACATTTTATTCCATCTTTTGATTAGTTCACTAATGGTGGTTCTTAAATTATTGTAGTATAGTTTAACAGACTCTTTCCATGTGCTCTTTATACTGACACCCAAATATTCTAATACATCATTCTCCTAATTAAACAGGCTATTCTCTCTCAGGTTTTTGCTGATCTTTTTGTTGATTAGTAATGTTTTGGATTTATTATGATTAAATTTAAGACCTGAAATTATTTCAAACTTGCTTTAAAGGTATTTATAACATCATGCAAAGAACCATCAATATCGCCCAACGTTAACAACATGTCATCAGCAAATAATTACATCTTAGGAAAATAGTCTTTATTAATTTGAAAGCCTTTTATATTTTGCTTGTTTCTGATATATGTAGCAAAAGGTTCCATTGAAAGAACAAACAATAATGGTGACAAAGGACAACCTTGTCTAGTTCCTTTTGCGGATTTCTAGTGGTGAGGATATACCTGATCCGATTTTCATATAAGCTTGTGCCTCTCTATAAATTTTCATTAATAAGTTGACAAAGTCTGAGGAGAATTCAAAACCAATCAGAATTCTTTGTAGATAAGACCAGCTAATAGAATCAAAAGCCTTTTCTATGTCTAGGCTGATAATAGTTGTTTTTTGTATTTGCATGCTATGTCTATTAATGATAGTAATTTAATAATGTTATCTTGCACTTTTCTATGAAGAATGAACCCCGTCTGATCATTATGTATTAGATTAGGTAATATTTTCTTTATCCTATTCGCTAGTGTTGTCATGACAATTTTATAATCAGTGTTTAGTAACTAAATTGGCCTATATGAATCACAGGATTTGGGGTCCTTACCTTGTTTTAATATGGGGGAGATAATTGAGTATTTCCATAATGGGGGTGTTGTACATTTTTGCTTAACCATAGTAAAGGCACTGATCATTTTCTTTATTACATATTCAGGAAAAATGTTATATAGTTCAGGAATTATTCCATCCAGTCCTGGAGCTTTATTATCTTGTAAATTTTTTATTTGCTTTTTAATTCTGTTAGTGTTGTTTATTTAATAAGTTATTTTGTTGCATTGACACCTTAGTAGTTATATTTTCTTGAATAAAAGTATTTATTACATTATCTGTCTCCAGAAGTGGTATGTTATTATTTATATCTTTATAGTAGTTTTTGAACACTTCTAATATGCCCATTAGGTTACCATTCAGCAGAAACACAGCCCTCTTAACTGAACCATCACTTTTATATTTAATCTCGATAAGATTTTGATTGTTTATTTTTTTTAATCTTACCACTATTTTATGTATATATTTGGGATTTACAGCATAAGATTGTAATTTAAAATTTTCCAGGTTTATGGCTACCTTATGATTCAGAACTTCTAAGTATTTTTGATTTAACTTGGTAATTTAATTATGTGCTACTTTATTTGGTTTTGTGTCCATTTTTATCTTGTCTATGCTTTTTTTGCAAGTCTAAAAGTTCTTTGTCCCACTCTTGCTCCTTTTTTTTTAAGGTACCAAGATTTTATTCTACCATATATATATATATAAACTTTAAAGGTGTCCCATAGTATAGTATCAATCACTTCACCATTATCATTTGTTTCCATAAACATGTCTATTTCTTTCATTATCTATTCCCTAAAGTCTTTTAACTTAGTAATATAAGGAGGAATTCTCTTTAGAAATCTTAAATCATCTGTATGTGTAGTTTAATGTAAAGTTTATAGCATTATGGTCTGAAAGTGGACAAGTCATTATAGATACATCACTTGCAAAGACCTTATTTATGTTTGTTTGTCTACCAAACCGATATGAATAGTGAGTATAGAATAAGGAATAATGTTCTCTTAGACCATGTATATCTTCAAGTTTCATCTGATTTGTAAAGTCGTTTAACTTCTTGGCTTGAGATGTTAGTTTTATTTTACCGTGTTTAGAGGTATCATTGCCTGCTAATAAGCAGTTAAAAATCACCTGTTGCTATAATTTCCCCTTTTGCATTTAAAATGATCAGGTCCAGATATTTGTCAACATATTTAGTACTCAGTCCTGGTATCCAGTATGTATTGAAGTATAATACTTCCTGTTGATTTCCAAAATAACCATGCTTAGCATCCCATCTTTATCTGGAATTGTATCTATAATTCTTGGCATAGTGTAAGTATTTTACCATAGTATAAGAGTGCCCCTTCTCTAAGTCTGAAAACATGAATCAGCCAAAATGGTATAGCCATTAAATGAGTAGTTTTGTAGATCTTTTTTTAATAGATGGGTTTCCTGTAAAAAGATGATCTGGGCTTTATGTATTTTTATATATTTAAGCAAACCAGCTCTTTTGACATTATTGTTCAAACCATTAATATTTAATGATAAACATTTATAAGCCATTAACTATAATGTGTATGTTATTACTAACTGAAAGACCTTTCTTCCGTGTTGACTTGAAATCTACTGAAAACTTACTTATCATGGATGCATAACATGTATTAAGCACTACTTTCAAAAACCCAAAACTATTTATGAACATACACATGAAACAAAAATTTCTGGTTTAGTTAAAAACTTAACTAAATCATCCATCCACCACCTCTCTAATACCAACTTAATATTTCTAATAGCTTTGATAACTTTCTAATTTCCCGTAAATATTTTTCTCTCCCATATGCAGGGATGGCACCTGCCGCAGTAATGATTACATTTCCCAAGTCCATGTGTGCAAGGTCTTTAAATGCTGTATGATTTATAGTATTATGCTTTCTCCATGGAGCAGATATATTGCCTGATGGGTTAGGAATGTCTCTCCTGCAATGAGTGTTCCAATTTTATTTCCTTTTGGTAATGTTTTTTTTTTAGTGCTGGAATTAGTTGACCAATGTGACCACATCCAGACCAATTCATAGGTAACCCAAGGATATGTTTTATCTTTGCACACAGAATGTTCATTTAATAATTATGCTGGGTTTTTTTAATGTTTTCATTAATATTCCAAGTTTGCCCATCTAAAAATGTTCCATTGCTACAATAACAAACAGTTCCTTCAACCACTGTTGCTAGTTTGAGTGGTGTAGGAATAAGTGAAAAAGGAACATGTTTATGTTGTCTGAAAGAAAAATAATATCTGAAACAATTGTACTGTTCTCAGTTACTGGAATGGGAACAAGTGAAATGCCCCCATCATAGGCTGTAGGAAAATCCAATCAGTAATATTTAAAGTCTGGGCTTATAAATGCAAAGTTGCAACATAAATATTAAACTGAAGATGCCAATCAGGTATTTTTGCTTTAATATGTTTTAATTGCTTTCTGGCAGTGTTGATTGATCACTTTTGTTTATAAAGAATTATATCAGAATTGCAAGTACTGAATTTAGTTGAGGATGATGCACTTATGTTTCTGATGTTGTTGTTGTTGGTCTTTCGGCTTTTCCCAGTAAGGGGTCGCCACAGCGGAACTCCAGTCCGCTAATGATTGGCAGTAGATTTTTACAAAATGCCGAGGTGCCAGCTCGACGCCCAACCTTCAACGAAGGCACACCCATTTACGCACGCATGTCTTTCGAACGCTAACCAACTGCGGGGAGGACATGCAGACTCCACACAGAAGGCACTCCCAAGCCCTTCTGTGTGGAGTCTGCATGTTTCCGATAGCTGTCATTAATTGAAAAATAATAATAGCAAGAAGTAAAATAATTTCAGTAATGACAGCTGAATTACAAGATTTGTTTTGCAAAAAAGTTTGAATAAGTGGAAACGTGGGTATCGGATGAAAGACCTGTCATGCTGTGGATTGCCAAAAAGTCATCATCCAAATTGTGTTCCGAAACTTTGGGTTGCAGATAATTTGGAAAAAGAATGCTGGTTTGATAGGCAATGTACAAATCAGCATCAAGTAATCAAGTAGAATTACTTTGCTGAGTTGAGGTCATACCTCTCAACCTGGAAACATCAAAAATCTGGACAAAGGCCCATGAAAAATAGGTACAAATCTGTATGCTGATTAACATATTTGTGTACATAATTATGTAACCCCGCCCACTCCAATGGAATTGTGGGATATCAACTTTCAAATACAAACTGAAGAACAGACAACCAAAATATGGCCCCAGACACCCAGACCCTGTTGTAAATGGTAACCATTTTCTTCTAAATGTGCAGCAATGATGTTCACTGGGAAGGGAAAAGATGATGAACCTTAGGATTTTGTTTTCAGTGACTTGCAGTATGTGGGTTTTATGGTAAGAGTAGGGCATTTAATGGTAGGCAATATTCTAATCGTAACAAAATAATATTATAGTTTGCTAGGACCTCCAAAAGTCATTCTTCATGGCCTACTGATCAGTGGCATAGCTGCAGTTTGTGCCACCCAGAGATGTCTGAGATTGCTGCCCTCCCCCCCTCACAAAAATCATGGTCGAATAGGGCCTCCCCGTATACAGCCCTCCTCCTGCAGCCATTCCAATGTCCCATTACTTGGCTATTTCGCCCCATTTACCATAAACATTTTAATGTGCATATTGCTTTACTTCTACGATGACTTGGATTTCATTTAAAAGTTTTATTTTACATTTTACAGCACAAACACTAATAGACATTGCTAAACAAAGCAATGCAGTCTCACAATTAAAATAGACTTAGCACTAAAACTTCTTTGAACTTGAAACTCACATTCATTGAAGCCCACATTCAAAGAAAATACATCTGGCTAGTGGCAGATAAAGGTTACCTCTGGGCTGTTTTCAAGTCATAGGCCCATTGCATGCAAAACATACATGTGTTCTTTAATACACCTTCCTGATTGTATTAAATTATATTCTTTGTATAATACAGTACATTTGTTAGCATTTCAAATGTATTGTTTTGAATATTTTTCCAGTAAACAATGAAACAAAATGCATGCACCAATAATGACCAAACTGCCCAATTCATAACATTTCCATCATAAAAAAGTCTACTCAGACTTCTACAATTCACCATTATCAGTAAATATGCACAATCTCTGCAGAAGTAAGAGTCAACTAAATAATTCCACATTAAAGAGATCTGTAACTAATGAAGAG
Organism: Protopterus annectens; assembly: GCF_019279795.1. NCBI lineage: Eukaryota > Metazoa > Chordata > Ceratodontiformes > Protopteridae > Protopterus > Protopterus annectens. The sequence continues at coordinate 1,354,627,461 of NC_056747.1, forward strand.
GTTGCTGCTAGCAAACAACTTTATATTTCATTGTTTCATCTACAAATAAAGTGCCTGTTGCCCTTGACAAATAAATTGCTAGTAATATTACTAGGTATCTCCACCAAAGTGGACATTCTCAGGACTGCAGTATCCACCCCCTTTAAAAGTACAGCACACTACAGTATCAGCAATCCATCTACATACTGGGGGAGTAGAACCCACAGCTTTCTGCATCAAAAGCAAGTATATTCTACCTGTTGCACTACTAACAACACAAACAGATGTGGCATTGTGACACCTGTGCCCTGGCCCAGCAATCAAGGAGCCTCAATCCTCACCACTAACACCATTAAGGGGCATCTCATATAGGAGGAAAGGATAACAAATGCACACAGTAAAGTGCAATTTCCCTTAAGACCACACAGAGATCACAGTCAGTCTGGGGCTGGTCGCTCCCTTGCTTCCCAATAAGACTCCCCACTGCCACAGCTATAGGGTTCAGATCTCAGCCTAGTGGGCAAGCTACAACCTCCATCACCCTCTCTGTCCAACCAGTGCTTCGTGTCCCTGCCCAAGTAGCTGACACACACGGATACACTTTGAGAAGAGTTTATAGAACCAAACAGACAGTCCTGGGGAAGGCTGGCACAGGTTCTCCAGCTGTGCCCCTTTTTCCCAGACTATACAGTAGTACCAGCTGCCACCACCCACTAATATTTATCAGCTACTCAAAGGACCTTAAAAGGGTGTCCAATTATTACTGTGCAATATTATTATCCAATTGATAGTATAGCCCAGGGCTAAAGCTATTAGAGTGGCATTGTACAATTTTACCAAAGGCATGAAAGCACTCTAAAGAGCTTAAATTATCTCCACAAAAACAGCCACAGTTGAAAGGGTTTAAAAATATTTAATAACAGTCCAAACACAAGACAATATTTTTTACTGCACAGTGCAAGTCAGGAGTTCAGAGATCACAGATAAATACTTAAAATAATTCAGTAGTACAGTTCTGACATCACAGAAAAACACTTAGTCTAATCTTTCTAGTTATTTCTAAGAGAAAAACACAAGCCTAAGATAAACTTACATATAGAGCAAAGGCAGAGTGCTGATGAGTTGGATGGTCAAGACAAAAAAGCTCAATGCTCTCTGATTCTCTCCATTTTTAAAATCACATTCCTGGTTCACATTACATCATTCTTCACACTTCCCTGGGTTCCCAGGCTAATAGAAACTACATTTACATTGTTCACCTCTGGGCAGAAACCAGAGCAATAAAGGACATTTATGCATGCAAATTCTGGCCAGTAACTCTGGCCTTAAAACAATAGCAAGAATTCCTTCATCTAGACCATCTGGAGCCGTGTTTACATCAAATAGTCACAATATGCTTTACTTGGTCAGCAGAGTACACTGTTGCATTTTTGCAGTTCCACATGTAACACTATTTTTACTATTTAAGACAACAAGCCTGTGGTTTACATTAATATTTCGAGATGACAGAATTATCTCCAAAATTCTATCTGGCTAGACTGGCAGCCTTCATAGGTTCATAGGTAGGTACTAGGCTGTTGGCCCTAAGGCCTATATAAGCCTAGCCAAACGGTACTCTGGCTTTTGCCACCCAAGAAAATTATTTTCCTGTGCCCCTGTCAAGCAGAGCTGCAGAAGTGATCCCGGGGTGAATTTCCTATCTCCCATCCAATCATCAAGATTTTTCTTGGAGTGCTAATGAGGAGCTTTGTTTGATATAGATAGGTAGTTTGTCCAGAGTATGGATAGTCTCTGGGACAGGAATCTATCCCTCCAGCATGTTCTGTTTATTGTGGTGACAAGGTTTAGGTCCCTAAAGCATGTAGCTCAGAGGGAATGGGATTTCTTTAAGGGGAGCAGGTCCAACAGCTCTGGGTTTGACATAGCTATGAATGTTAGGCAGAGATCGCCTCTGAGTAGGCGATATGCGACAGAGTAAAGCTGAGGTTTTTTGAGACCGTCTGTGTAGGGCATCTGTTTGAGGCTGGTAATCCTCTTTTTGAGGTATTTCTGCAGCCTTTCTAGTTGTTGTAGATGTCTTGTGAGGTACATATCAAAAGGGGTGTTGTACTCTATAATGGGTCTAATGAGTGATGAGTAGAGGGGAACAATGACCACTTTTTTCCTGGATGAGAATCATTTTGTGATGCGGTGTGCCACGTAGAAGTATTTCCTGACTACTGTGGCGATGTGATTATAGGTTCATAGGTTCATAGGTTCATAGGTTAGTACTAGGCTAACTGCCCTTGCGAGCCATTTTAAGCCTAGCCAATTATCCCTTGTGAGACTCAAACCCTGCACTTTGTGTTTGTAAGGCAAACACCTTAACCATTAGGCCACCCTCCCAAAGGAGAGACTACTGTCCACCTGTGTCCCAAGGTCTCTTATCACACTTTCAGTGTTAAGTAGACTATCGCTTACGTGGTAGTTCATAGGTACAAAGTTTTTACCAAAAGGGATGGCAATGCACTTTTTGGCATTGAGCTTGAGGCCATGGCTTTGACACCAGGCATCTGTCTCAGAGAGGCCCTTTTGTAGGATGTCCACATCATTCGGGATTTTCATTATGGTGTCTAGTTTGCAGTCATCTGTTAACTTTGTTCATCTATCTTCACCCATTCTTCACATGTCTTTACCCCCCCCCCCCCCCCCCCAGAGAGCTCAAGCTAATTTTTAAGTGACCCTTGAGAAACGCTGCTTGATGGAGTTAGGTCTATCTGAGTATACCTTACCCTGTTTCCCTGTCTTGAGAGCCCATCTGCATTGGCATTGCTAATCTCACTGTGGTGCTGTATGGACATATCATATGCTTGCAACCTCAGGCTCCATTTAGCAACTTGGCATTTTCCTGGCTGGCTCTGTTTAACCATGTTAGAGGGTTGTGATCTGTCATAACAGTGAATTTCCTTCCATACAGGCAAGGCTGAAGTTTCTGCAGTGCCCACACTGTGGCTAGACATTCCTTTTCTACAGCTGCATAGCATTCCTCCCCGGGTTGGAGCCTATGACCGAGATACCACTGGGTGCTCTTCCCCTTCTGAAGAAATCTGGCTAAGTACAGCCCCTACCCCATGGTTTGAAGCATCGACCTGCACAACAAATTCTTTGCTGTAATCTGGACTGGCTAACACAGAGGGTCCTCCCAAAGCTACCTTAAGCTACTGGAATGCCTGCTCACATGCTGGGGTCCACACTACCTTATCTGGCCTGTTCTTCCTTGTTAGGTCTGTGAGGGGAGCAAATATGGTACTGTAACTGGGGACGAACTTTCTGTAGTACCCTGCGGTCCCTAAAAATGCCCTCACCTGCTTTTTGGTAACCAGTGCAGGCCATGCCTGAATGGCTTCCATTTTGGCAAGTTCTGGCCTTATCTTACCACTCCCCACTCTATGTCCTAGGTACGAGACCTCTGCCATACCCACCTGACTTTTGCTCGGCTTAATGGTCAACCCTGCCCTCTGTAGTCTGCCCAGCACCTCCCTGACATGCTGAAGGTGCTCCGGCCAGGAATGGCTGTAGATGACAATATCATCTAGGTAAGCAAGGACAATCCCTCCTGCTAGGATGTGATCTACAAGCCTCTGGAAAGTTGCTGGGGCATTCTTCATCCCAAAGGGCATATTTGTGAACTCATACAAGGCAAAAGGAGTCACAAAGGCTGACTTATCTCTAGCACTGGGAGTCAAGGGCACCTGCCAGTAACCCTTGGTAAGATCAATGGTTGTAAGATACTTAGCCCCACCCAGCTGCTCTAGGGCCTCATCTGTCCTAGGCATGGGGTAAACATCTGACTCTGTGTGACTATTTAATTTCCTGTAGTTCACACAGAACCTGGTGCTGCCATCCTTCTTTAGCACCAGCACCACTGGGGAGGCCCAGGGACTGTTGGACTCTTGAATCACCCCTAGTTCCAACATCTCCTGTACCTCCTCCCTCAGAGTCTGTTTGACTCTCTCAGGCACTCTATAAGGGGCCTGCCTAATAGGCCATTGGGGTCCTGTATCTACCTGGTGCTGCCCCAGGTGTGTGCACCCTGGTTTCCAAGTGAACATGTCCCCAAATTCCTGCAAAACTGCTTGGATGTCTTGAACCTGGGTAGGAGATAGCTGATGGCACATTGCCACTCCTTCCACTGAGGTGTCAGCCCAAGCCTCACTGAGGAGATCAGTCCCCAGATTTCCCACAAACTCCTCCTGCAATCCACTGTGAATGCTCAGCACAAGGGCCTCCCTATCATGGTAAGGTTTCATCATGTTAACATGGTAAAATTTATGCCCCTGCTTTCTGCCTAGCAGTTCCACCATGTAATTAACATCACTTACCTTTCTTACCACCTTGTAGGGTCCCTCCCGAGCTGCTTGCAGCTTGTTGTGTCTGACAGGAATGAGAACCATTACCTGCTGCCCCACAGCATACTCTCTAGCTCGAGCATTCCTGTCATACCACAACTTTTTCTGTTGTTGGGCTTCTGCCAGGTTCTCCTGGGCCAAGCCCATGAGTTCCCTGAGCCTTGTCCTGAGGTTTAGGACGTATACCACAACAGACTCCTTGTGAGACTCCAACTCACCTTCACACTCATCTAGAATTAAATCTAGAGGTCCCCTCACCCTATGCCCATACAGCAACTCAAAGGGTGAAAAACGTGTGGATTCCTGGGGGACCTCTCTGTAAGCAAACAGATGGGGCAAATATTTGTCCCACTCCCTCTTAAACTGATCTGCAAATACCCATAGCATGAACTTGATTGTAGAGTTTAACCTTTCAACAAGACCATTAGTCTGGGGATGGTAGGGGGTGGTCCTCATGTGCTTCACCCCACAGGACTTCCACAGACAAACCAGCAGGTCTGACATGAAATTGGCACCTCTGTCTGGCAGTATTTCTTTTGGGAAACCTACCCTGCTGAAAATCTCTAACAGAGCATTTGCCACCTTCACTGCCTCAATGGAGATCAAAGCCACTGCCTCGGGGTATCATGTTGCATAATCCACTACCACTAGGCTATACATTTTCCCTGTGGAACATGGGGGTACTCAGAGGACCCACAGTATCCATAGCTACACTCTGAAATGGCTCCTCAATCACAGGCAAAGGCATCAAAGGAGCTCTCACCTTGTCTCCTGCCTTGCCTACCTTTTGGCACTGCTCACAGGTCCTGCAGTGCCATGTTACAGCTCTGGAAATTCCATGCCAATAAAAGTTCTGCATAATACACCTCTTTGTACGTTTTATGCCCATATGACCTGCAAAGGGAATGTCATGGGCTATGGCTAGAAGTGCCAGATGGTAGGCTCTAGTCACTACCAACTGCTGTACTCTTTCACCTTCTAGCCCTCCCTCAAGGGTCCCTCTCTGTATAGTAACCCTTTGTCCCAGTACACAGATTCCCCCTTTCCTTGAGAATCATGTGCCTCCCTAGCTACCTGCCTCAGGCCTTGCAATGTAGGATCTGAGAGCTGAGCCTGTCTCAACTCTCTCTTTGTAACCCTTCCCTGCTCCCCTTCCACAGGAAGTCTGGCATCCTCTGACAGTGGTGCCTCACTTTCAGCCTGGGTGCTCCTACTCACCTCTACCTTTGCAGTCACTCTGTCCAAGGGACCATCAGTACCCCCAAGCAGCTGTGTCTCACATTCAGTCTCACTGCTGCAGAGTAGCTCCCTCCCTGAAGTAACAGCATCACCAGTCCTGGCTGCATGTATGCAGTCTGTCTCGATCCCCCCAGGCTACCAGACTTACCTGCTTGTATGTGCACAAGCACAGGGTACTGCACTATCAAAATCATTCCCTATCAGGACATTTGCAGGTATATCCTCAAACACACCTACTTGCTGGCTTCCTTTTCCACCCTTCCAGTCAAGGTGAACCCTAGCCAAAGGTATTTGGAGTGAGATCCCTCCTAAAGCCCTGACTGGAGTAGACTGCCCAGGCAAGTAGTGCTCCTCTAACCATTGCAGGCTGTACAATGGTTATAGCAGAGACTGTTTCTCTCTTGGCAATGGATTCTTTGCCATTCACTACAATAGGATATAACCTCTGGGGGTAGTTTGGTACCCTTGTTGTCCCAAGCCAACCTACTATTGGCATTTTGTCTATCCCACTTACTGGCTCCCTCACCTTTTGTTCCCCACCTTGCCTCCATGGGAACCTTTATGCCACATAGCCCCACTGGTTGCATTCAAAACATTTAACCCTAGTTCCTGGATGTGTACCTGGACTAGTGGCTTCCCCTGCTACTGACAGATTCTGTTGGGGCAGTCTGTGCTGCCCACCCTGGGTTCCTTTAGACCCATGAGGCATACTGGGGGTCCCTTTTCTGTGCAGGACTGCCCTGCTTGCCAGATATGGGTCTCCTTCTTCCGCAATTCATCTGAAGTAGCACATTGTCTGTCAGCTAACCAGATCCACATGTCCTCAGGCAAAGTGCTAAGGGCTTGATGTTCATCGTGCATACAGCTGCATTCATAACAGATGGGTTCTCCTGCCGTCAGGCGGGTCCTCGGTCGGCCGAATTCCAAAGTCTAGGTCCGGCGTCGGTTGTCGTCGCTTTCTTTCCTGACGTCAGTGCGACAGGGGTATATAAGACACAGCCGAGGCCATTTTCTTCAGTCTTTTTTGCCGCACGGTGCCCGAAGCAGAAGCAGTTCGCAAGTGCCGGTCGGCCAGCTCCTGAAATTACGAAAATTTGGAAACCGAAGTCTTCTTTAAAGCTAAGTACCCCGTTGGGGAAATTTTTCTTGCCTCAGACCGATGTCAGACAAAGTTAACAATTGTATTTCTTGTGGGAAGCAAATACCGCATAAGGATTTCCATTCCCTCTGTATACCTTGTTTAAGCCCAGACCACGACGTCTAGGGCTGTCGCTTTTGTGCTACTTTCAATAAACGCACTATTAAGCGTCGGGCGGAGTTCACCCAGCACTTTTTTGGTAAAGCTTTTGATTATAAAATGTCGTCGGAGACTCCGACTACCGTTTTGTCCAAAAAAACGCAAGGACAAAGACCGATGCACAAGGTCCGTGGTCTCCACCGACACCACGCCAAAACCGACTACACGTGGTCCGGTTCTCAGCGAGGCGCCTACGCAGCCCCTGACTACCGACGACACTTCTCTGGCGGTGTCTTCTGTAACCGAGACCGCAGATGCCTCGGCCCATACCCTGACTACAGCTACCAAAGCCACTGTGAGTGTTGAGCCTCTTAATGTGGACAGGTCCACTTCCACCCATGGTGTCTTCAGACCCTCATCTTCCTTTTCCATAAAGGCCTTTACTAAGTCCAAATCAGCCATGCATCCCAAGAGGCCTGTTGCACAGGGCCCATCTCCAGGTCCCATGCCTAAAAAGCAGATGCTCAAAATGGCTGAGGATTTAATTACTCTTATTAGGGGTTCCCAACCCCCTCCGGACAAGAGACCCAGAGTGGAGGAAGATTCTCCCTCTTCTGACCAGGGCTCCATTATTTCAGAACATTCTAATGAAGAGGAACACTTGTACTCCCCTTTTGAAGATTCTGATGCAGAGCAGTCCATTCCTTCTGCATCTCCCCCAGAGGATTTTTCTTTCGGGGAAACCTTGCATACCTTGAGGGAACACTTCCATCGGGAAGGCCAAGATTTTTCAGATTCCAAGAAAAGACTTAGGGAATTTCTTTTGCTACCTCAGCACAGACCTCTGGCGATTCCTCCTGTCTTGGACATACTTGATGATGTTTACTCGGAGGCTTGCCTTAATCCGGATTCCCTGCCTCCTGCGCCAGTCAAGCCTGATAGGTACTACAGAGTTCCTAACTCACACCAATTTCTTTACAAAAGTCATAATGCTGACCCTGAAACCATTTCTCAAGGCCCCAAGGGAATGAAGGCCTCTACTGCTAAGAATCCATTACCTTCCGAAAGAGAGTCGAGATCCTTAGAAAGGTGGGGAAAAAAGGTATATACCTTGGCCACCCTAGCCATGAGGGCCTTAAATTGTCAGTTCCATATGCTTAAATATCAGCAGTTTCTGTTATCACAATTAAGGAATAAAATGTCTCAACCTGAACAACCAGATTTGAAGGAGTTGCAGGATATGATGCATAGTGCAGAACAAGTGGGTAAACACACCTTACAATGTGGCTATGATGCTCTAGAGGCCTCAAGTAGAGCTACTGTTACAGGATCAAGTCATTCGTAGACATGCCTGGCTTAGGGAACAAACCTTGCCTGATCATGTTAAAGCTAAACTACTAGATGCTCCTTTACAAAAGGATGTATTATTTGGTACTAATGCTGAGGAGATACTACGGAAAATGGAAGAAAAAGCTAAATCTATGCAAACTGTCAAAGCTTTTCTACAGGTACAACCACCACGTTTTAGCAGAAATTGGCCTTCAAAAAACTGGTCCTTTCCAGCCACGGACAAGCCCCAAAGAGGTAGATACAGGCGCACAAGGGGCAGAGGACAATCTCAAGGATCATATAGAGGCAGACAATGGCAAACTCCAGCACCAGGAGGTGGCGAAGACAGTGCACAACAATACAGGAAACAAACCCAGTGACTTTCCCCTTTGCATGCCAAGCAAGTCTCAGCTGGCAGCACCCTTGGGAGGAAAGCTGGCATTATTTACAAGAAATTGGCATATTGTCACAACAGACAAATGGATCCTGGACATTATAAACAGAGGCTACAGATTTCATTTTCACACTCTTCCAAAAATGAGAGGCATGCCGAACCTGCCACACAATCAAAGGGCAGAGGCTCAAATACAAATTTCAAAGCTCATGGACATGAAAGCTATTCAAGAGGTACCTACTCACGAACAAGGTCAAGGTTTTTATTCCAGACTATTCCTGGTACCAAGGAAGGGAACCGATTGGAGACCCATTTTGGACTTTCCATCCTAAACACATTTCTACTCGTACCAAAATTCAAGATGCTCACCTTACAGCAGCTTCTTCCCATGCTGGGCAAGGAGTCTTGGCTGGTAACATTGGACCTCAAGGAGGCATACCTGCATGTCCCAATCAGACAAAGCTGCAGAAGATACCTCAGATTTCTTGCAGGTTCAATCCACTATCAATTCTCTGCATTGCCCTTTGGCTTATCTACTGCACCCAGAGTATTCACGAAATGCCTGGCATCAGTAATTGCCTACTGCAGACTTCAAGGGATACAAATTTACCCTTATTTGGATGACTGCCTGATCCAAGCGGACAGCAAACACATACTTCTGGAACATCTGGCTTATGTAACACGGTTATTGAATTCTCTGGGATACACAGTCAACAAAGAGAAATCCAGGCTAACACCATCTCAGACTACGCCTGGGGGACACACATGACAGACAGGTGCATTCAGGGCAAATGGTCCCAAAAGGAAAAGCACCTTCACATCAATCAAAAGGAAATGCTAGCAGTGATAAATGCAATTACAGCTTTCAAGGACCTCCTGCATCCAGGGCAATTATTGATAAGAATAGACAACACCACAGTAATGTGGTACATAAACAAACAAGGAGGAACACATTCATACCCCCTGTGCAGGCTGGCCATGTCACTTTGGAACTTGGCTCTGGAATGGCAAATCGAACTTCAAGCACAGTACCTGCCAGGTTTGGAAAACACACTGGCAGACAATCTAAGCAGAAATATGACAGACCCGCACGAATGGAAGTTGCATCCTCAAGTGTTTACAAATATAATCCAAGCGTGGGGAAGGCCAGACATAGATCTCTTTGCCTCCCACAGGAATCATCAATTGACAAAATTCTGCTCAAGGACATTCCATCCAAAGGCCTGGAGAGTGGACGCCCTTTCTTTCAGTTGGGCAGCACGGACAGTTTACGCCTTCCCACCTTTGCCTCTTCTGCCCAAGGTGCTCTTGAAAGCAAGAGCAGACAGACCGAAGATGATACTGATTGCTCCAGACTGGCCAAGATAACACTGGTACCCACTCCTGAGGAGCCTAACACATTCTCCTCCCTGGACCCTAACTCTAATGCCTCTTCTACTGACTCAGCACAGCTACAAAACTCTTCACAGTCAGCTGAAAACACTCAATCTGGCTGCATGGAAAATTCCTTAACACCACAACAGACCCTACTCTCCAAGGAGGTGCAGGATGTCATTTTGGAGGCCAAAAGGCCATCTACTAGAAAGGCTTACTCCGCAAAATGGAAACGGTTTTGTGCTTGGAATGAGAAAAAAGGCCAGGATCCTAGAAAACTGAATTTGCCTCAGATTTTACAGTATCTAGCTGAGCTGTTGAACAATGGACTTTCATTTTCCTCCATCAAAATCCATGCCTCAGCCATTTCTGCAGAATACAACACTGATCCACCCTTATTCCCTCACCCACTCTTAAGACAGTTCCTCAGAGGGGCTAAGAATATAAGACCTCCAAGGAAACAACCAATACCAGCCTGGGATCTTAATTACATTCTAGAAAAATTAACATTGCCTCCCTTTGAACCAGCTGCCTCAACAGATTTGCAACATTTGTCCTGGAAAACAGCTTTCCTTCTGGCCATTACCTCAGCTCATAGGGTTTCGGAACTACAAGCCCTCATGGCTGTGCAGCCCTTTCTCATCTTCCATCAGGACAGGGTTTCCCTACGAACCAACCCGTCATTTATGCCTAAGGTAGTATCCAGGGTAGCTTTAAATCAGGCCATACACTTACCTACCTTTTACCCCAATCCTCAAAACAAAGGGGAAAGGCTGCTACATTCCTTAGACATCCATAGACAGCTACGTTACTATTTGGATAGAACAAAGCCTTTCAGGAAATCAGAACAACTCTTTGTGTCCTATGCTGTAGGAGCTCAAGGGAAGCCAATTTCCAAACAGACAATTTCAAAATGGATAGGCCACTGCATACGGTTTTGTTACTCCTTTCATGGTAAATCTGTACCTGCAGGCATCAGATCCCACTCCGCAAGGGCCACAGCTACCTCTGCAGCCTTCCTCAGAGGAGTCCCTACCAAAGATATTTTGGAGGCAGCCACTTGGAGTTCTGTGCATACCTTCACTAAACACTACCACCTACCTTTATACTCCAAAACTAGAGCAGGCTTTGCCACTGCTGTGTTGCAGGGCATTCTGGCTCCTCCCAGTTCCACCTAGTGCCTACCACCCTGTGCGTAGCTTTGGGATTCTACCCATCTGTTATGACTGCAGCTGTATGCACGATGAACATAGTACAGTTTTGTACCCTCCATAAATTTAGATGTTCGAGTGCTAATACAGCTGCAGTCCAGGTTTACCTCCCTCCTTCCCCTCTGGGTACAGACCTAGTGGCTAACTCCTCATCTTACAACTTGATTGGGTTATCCTTCTATGGTGTATTTGCTTGCAACTACTGTTTTTTGATTATATTGCAATGCATGATTATATATTATATATATATATATATATATTTTTATATATATATATTGCCTTCCTTCTGGGGGCACCTGACATCTGGGGCAAGAAAGACTGAAGAAAATGGTGTCAGCTGTGTCTTATATACCCCTGTCGCACTGACGTCAGGAAAGAAAGTGACGACAACCGACGCCGGACCTAGACTTTGGAATTCAGCCGACCGAGGACCCGCCTGACGGCAGGAGAACCCATCTGTTATGACTGCAGCTGTATTAGCACTCGGACATCTACATTTATGGTAGGTACAAAACTGTTCTTTCCTTCACCAAAAGGTCTGCCAGCCCTTCAAAAGTGGTGAGCTGACATCCACTCACCCACCTATGGAAATAAGTGCCCAGTTCAGCAACATATTTACACACACTTTCATCTGCCTTGTGTCTATGCTCACAAAACTTTTTCCTATATGTTTCAGGTGTTAGCTTAAACAATTCTAACAAGTGATTTGTAACAGCAGCATACTCAAAACATGCAATGTCAGACATTTTTGACAAAAGAGTTACAGCTTTACCATGGAGTAAAGGGGTCTGGAACCGTTCCCAGAGCCTTTGGTCAACACCATACTGTTTGCATACCCTCTCAAACATATGAATGAAACTATCAAAGTTATTCTCCTCTTTAAACTGTGGAAGAAATGTACTGACCATTTGTGCTTCTGGGGTCCAGTTACTCCCTTCCCCATTACTTCCACGACTCTGGCGAAGAGTCAGCATTTCCCTGTCATGCTTCCCCTGCCGCTCCTTTTCCTCGGCTTCCAGGCATAGCAGTTTCTCATTCTCCTCAGCCTGTAGACTCCTCAATTTCTCAGTGGCTTCTGTCTCCAAACACCTGGCCTCCAACTCAAATCTCTTGAGCTCCAGATGGATTTTTAAGTCCTCTGCAGAAAGGTTGAGCTGTCCATTCTCCAAGGGTATTATATCTCCAGTGCCAGTCAGATTGTCCTCCTGGTTGCTGTTTTCTGATACAGCTGTAACCAAGGCTGCAATCAGGTCTGCCTTCATCAGGTTTCCATGCACCAGTCCCCTAGGCTGGCACATCTCGGCCAGCTGGCTCCTTGTCAGCTTTCCATACTCCTCTGCTGACATGCTGCCTGCTCACCCTGACTAACTTAGCTAACAAAAGAAAACAATTGTGATCTGAACTCTGATTATTCACATGGCTGATTTAGAATACAAAACACCTTCAAACCTTCACTGTACACAAGCTTCAGGAATTCACTCTACCTACACCACTACAAGCCAACACCTTCAAACCTTCACTGTACACAAGCTTCAGGAATTCACTCTACCCACACCACTACAAGCCAATTAGTGTTTGCCAACCAATTAATATGTGGTGTGGATATCCCACCACTGCCAAACAATTAATATGTGATGCCCGTGCCCTGGCCCAGCAATCAAGGAGCCTCTATCCTCACCACTAGCACCAGTGAGGGGCATCTCATATAGGAGGAAAGGATAATATATACACACACAGTAAAGTGCAGTTTCCCTGAAGAGCACACAGAGATCACAGTCAGCCCAGGGATGGTTGCTCCTTTGCTCTCCTGGTCCCCAATAATACTCCCTACTGGCACAGCTATAGGGTCCAGATCTCAGCCTAGTGGGAAAGCTAAAACCTCCAGCACCCTCTCTATCCAGCCAGTGCTTCGTGTCCCTGCCCAAGTAGCTGACACGCACACACATGCATGCACACGCACACACACCTACACACCTACACACACACCTACACACACACCTACACACACACCTACACACACACCTACACACACACCTACACACACACCTACACACACACACACACACACACACACACACACACACACACACACACACACACACACACATACATTGAGAAGAGTTTATACAACCACACATACACTCCTGGGGAAGGCTGGCACAGGTTCTCCAGCTGTGCCCCTTTTCTCCCCAGACTATACAGTAATACCAGCTGCTGCCACTACCCACTAATATTTTTCAGTTACTCAAAGGCCCTTAAAAGGGTGTCCAATTATTACTGTGCAATATTATCCAGTTGGTAGTATAGCCCAGGGCTAAAGCTATTAGAGTGGCTTTGTACAATTTTACCAAAGGCTTGCAAGTACTCTAAAGAGCTTAAATTATCTCTACAAAAACAACCACAGTTGAAAGGGTTTAAAAATATTTAATAACAAATAGTCAAAACACAAGACAATACTTTTTGCTACACAGTGCTAGTCAAGATTTCAGAGATCACAGAGAAATACTTAAAATAATTCAGTAATACAGTTCTGACATCATAGAAAAACACTTAGTCTAATCTTTCCAGTTTCTAGCTATTTCTAAGAGAAAACACAAGTCTAAGATAAACTTACTTATAGAGCAAAGGCAGAGTGTTGATGAGTTGGATGGTCAAGACAAAAATGCTTAATGCTCTCTGATTCTCTCTGTTTTTAAAATCACATTCCTGGTTCACATTACATCATTCTTCACACTTCCCTGGGTTCCCAGGCTAACAGGAACTACATTAACATTCTTCACCTCTGGGCAGAAACCAGTGCAATAAAGGACATTTATGCATGCAAATCCTGGCCATTAACTCTGGCCTTAAAACAATAGCAAGAATTCATTCATCTAGACTGTCCGGAGCCGTGTTTACATCAAAAGGTCACAATATGCTTTACTTGGTCAGATGAGTACACTGTTACATTTTTGCAGTTCCACATGTAACACTATTTTTACCATTTAAGACAACAAGCCTATAGTTTACATTAATATTTTGAGATAATAGAATTATCCCCAAAATTCTGTCTGGCTAGGCTGGCAGCCTTCATCTATCTTCACAGGCATAAGCAGCACTAAACTTCTCTCCCCGAGAAGAACTATGCAGTACAAGAAATTGGGGAAAAAGCCAAAATTTATTGGTTGGGGGGGGGGGGGGGGCGGCAAAGGCCAAAAAAACAGGGACACATTTTAAACACTGCTTGTATAATCTTGGAAAGTAGCTAGAATAAGTTGTTTTGTGTTACCATGTGTTTCTTGAAAGACTGGAAGACTGAAACTTAAATGGCCATCATTATTTAGTGAATTCAGTTCTTACTGATTTGCTAGAAACCAGAAATTTTAAGAGGAACAGCCCAAAGGTTATACGAGTCAAACATTCCAGACATTGAATCATAAGGAATCACAAGTGGTGGTATGAGTAGGGAATTCAGGCTCTTTCTCCTTGTCAAAAGCTATGAGCACAATATAGCCAGAAAAGTAGCCAGAAACCTGACTTTTGAATGAAGCTTTTATCAGTACCTTACAGTTATTTGGAAGTATAAATAAAATGTATTGAAAGGTATCTATGTGACTGGAAGGAGGTCAGCTGTCTATCTCGGTGTATTTGTTGTAAACAACAAATTCAGTGGTAAAATGCAAACTATCCTATACTCTTGCGCTGGTGGGCATGAAACTATGATATACAATACCTTAAAGGTATGTGGTGCAATTTTGAACTTAAACGTACCAGGTAAAGTTCGATTCTGATAATACTGTGTCTTTCATTTAATTCTGATAATGCAAAGTTTTTCAAATGAATCCCCTTTTTCCCATAGCTACTTACATATTCCGGGGTTGGAGGAGACTTGAAGTCGGTGTGAAGAATCTACTGTTTGTCATTACTAGAGTCGAGTAATCCTAAAATGATGTGCTGCTCTCTCTACTGCCCTTGGGACATTTCAAAACCACCACGTGGCAATTTTCTGTAGAACTGAAGAAAACCTGCTCAGATAAAAACAGCAACTTCACTCGGTTACCCAGTATGGCATACACTTTAAAATGGGCATCTTTCTCTTTCCTCTGAGTGAAAAAAAAAACAAAAACAAACAGTAGTAGACTGCAATGACTTATGGGAGCGCAAGTTTGAAATCTGAACTGCTGACCACTCAGAACATTTAATCTGCATTGGCCCATTCCATTGGCGAAAACAGACAATTACACTCAGGCAGGCACATTGCAGAAAATACTATACGTGTTTATTGAACATCATGCAGAAAGCACACGACCATCACAGGCAGGACAGACTGTATGAGGCACAGAGGCAGGCTGATAAAGGAGCAAATAAATTAAAATTTGTGGTGAATGGTTGCTGCAGACCTGGCATGATGCTGGCTCATGCCCCGTTTGTCCTTCTGTACCTCTGATGCTAATAGACAGCAACAGCCATTCTCATAAATGAATCATTTGAAGCTAAAGTGATAGGAGCACAGCTCCGGACTAGTGGATGAGCTATAAAATGCATCCCAATTCTGAATTAAAAATTAAATCTATCAGTACATTAAACAAACATCTCTATTGTCCTTTATTTTAAACAATTTTACTGTGCAGTGAAAAACAAAGCCAGGTTAAGGTTGCAAGCTTCTAAAATCTGCAGCTAGTGAAATAAGGAGGATTGCTTGAAATGGATTCTTACTTTAAATGCGATGTATATTTTTAATTTTTATCGGGTAAAACTAAGAGTTGTCCTTACTGGATGCTTGTGTGCATTTCTAGAAGAGGCAGGCAGTAGTTCAAAGACCACTGTTAGTGAAACCCAATACTGTGCCAACAAAGTAAATAATTCTAGTGTCAGTCTGTCAGTGTGCAGCTTGGTTGATTTTTAGACAACAGAAGCATGTAGTGTCTGAATTTGGGAAAAAAACAGTACAGGAGGTCTTTCAAGCATCAAGTAATAGTGGCTCGGTAACGTATTTTAAGCGTCCAACCCTCGACTCCCTCTCATTATAAACCACCATCCACTGCCTGCCTCACAAAGAGCTGATGTCATCGGGTACACCCGTGTGTAATTTAAAACTATAAATTCACAAAAATAAACTCCAAGTTATCCAGTACTGGAAGTATAACCAAAGAACTAGAAACAAAACAGATGCGGTCGGATCAACTAAAACTACTAAACTCTTTAAAAAACAAATACAAAACAGCACACTATAAAATATATCTGATAA
Organism: Protopterus annectens; assembly: GCF_019279795.1. Taxonomy (NCBI): domain Eukaryota; kingdom Metazoa; phylum Chordata; order Ceratodontiformes; family Protopteridae; genus Protopterus; species Protopterus annectens. Next base: position 1,354,643,839 of record NC_056747.1, read on the forward strand.
TGTTGACATCTTCAGATCAGAACCATAAAAAAAGCATACATGAACTTTACCATTTAAAAATAATGAATGGAACGATGCTCCCATCAAAACAACCAATCGGTGCAAGGCACACCCACATACGTAAACCAATCAAAAAATGCAGTTGTTGATAAAACATCATCAGTTGCCAAGTCCTACTTGTAAATACTCAAATATTTTGTAAACCAAATCAAATAATATGCAAGTAGCACTAGATAGCTGAATAAAAATGAACATTAATGTTGAACAGATTTAAAGTGCATACAGTTAGAGATAAACTAGCGGACTTCCAATGCTCACCTTCTATAATCAAAAATTTAAAAAAAATCAGGAATTAGAGAGGCCACTTGGAAATTCATGGAACCAGTTATTTGTCCCTCAAAACTGTTAAATACCAAGGATTTCAGTATGGTTGAGAGGTATGGTTGAGGTATAAGTAAAATCTGTAAAACTGGATTCAGATGATGTAACCACTGGATTCTGTTGCTGGTTCTTCCAGTTTTATTGAGGAAAATTACATCATATCTGGTTCCAGTGTCTCATTGGACAGCAACAGGAAATGTGTTCCTTCCAGTTTCCCATGAGTTGCCACTTCTGGATGGCAGTTTCTTGTCTGTTGTCTAGTTTGATTAGCAATTGGTTGCACAGGTTCATGTGGTCTGACATCATTGATGGTTTGCTCATGCCCATCACAGGATTGTATTCATCTTGCCCAAGACATAATGGATCCATGTAGGAAGTCTGTCGCATCTAATAGTGGTACCAGTGGATAAGAGAGTACAGTATGCTCCCTTGCACCCGGGCTGCAGGGCATTCTTCCTGCTATGGGACTAGATATGCACCTGGTCCCCTGGGCAATGGGAGTGGTCACTCGACAGATCACCTTGTTTGTTTGCCTGTTGAACAAGCCTGTAATTTGTCTGCAAATAGGAACTTAAAAACTTAGAGTAACATAACATGTTCTCAATGTCATGTCATTGTAAATTCTTGGAGAAGGCTGTTGGTGGCATCCTCATGTGTCTATTCATAAGTATTTCATGTGGGGATAGTCTTCTAGATGTCTAACTGTAAACTTGTAATACTAAAGAGCACCAGTGGTAAAGCATCACGCCACTCCAGTCCCGTCTCTTCCAAGTTTTAGCTAGTCTTATTTTTATAGACTGATTAGCTGTTTCTACTATTCCTGGAACTTGTGGTCTATAAGGACAGTGGAAACTTTATTTAACTTCTAATGATTTACAAAGTTGACTTGACTTGTGAAATGAGTTTCCTGATGAGACACAACACAAATCGAAGAATTAAGTTTTTTATTTTAGTTTTTATTTAACATTTGTTGACCGGGAAATTCCGACTAGGTTCCACAGATCCTGTTTTCAGCGGAGGCCCGGGGAGAAATGCTCCAGAAGCATGTCTTTAGAAATTCATTTAACAATTTCGTAGCTACAGTGCTACTGTCATTCTTCACACAAAGATAAGCTTCTACCCAACCAAAAAAGAAAAGCCAACGATTAAAAGTACATAATAACATTTCAGCACTTGGGGAAGTTCAGTAAAGTCCTGGTGGAGAACACAAAATGGAGCCCAAGTTCCTTGTATTGATTACATAGGAGCAACAGTTAATTTTGCAGTATTGTATTCTGAATACACTACACAAGTATTTACATAATGTTGAACAACATCTGAAAGATGAGGTGTGTACCAATCATTTGATATTTGTTTTATCAAGGCATTCTTACCTAAAGTGTATGGAAGGTGGTACGATATAATTAAAGAACTTAGAAAATTTAAAGAGGCTACCAGTAGACTATCTGGGTGATGCAGCAATGAATCCGGAGAGCGAGTATGGGCATCATTTATCCACTTTTTTTCTCCAAATTTTCAGCTTGCTTCTACAATGACAAAAGTTTCTGTAATTATAGCTCAGCAGTTTTCAATTCCTAAGTACAGCCTGGACAGGATATGACAATGCAGTGTATTTTGCCGCTTTATGTGCAAGAACTTTACCTTCAGTATCCCTTGAGCTATCAGTTCTGTGCGCAGCACGTTTTACTGCAGATATTTCCCTTGGTAATAACAATGCTTCCAAATATTATTTACAAATTGTGCATTTTTAATTTTTGTTCCAGATGAAGTTGCTGCATGTCTGTAAATCAAACAGGACTAGCTCTACCCTTTCCAGGAACCTAAATATGACCTCCAGCTTAAATAAGCCACACTGGAGGGACAGATTTATCTCCCAGCGACTGCTGCATCTTTGGAACAGGTTACTAATTCATGTGAAACAGAGCACCTCTATGACACTGTTCATGAGGAACCTGGATGAGTGGATGAAGCACCGTAAATTCTTACCAGGGATAGCGCCCACAACCATCCTGTACATGGGCAGTCACATTAAATGTAATTTTGGGTATTGACTAGCATTTCTATGGTATTACTCTGGGATGAAATGGCTAGGCTTAAAATGACCTCAGAGTCGATAGCGTAGTAATCTCTTATGATTATGTTCATTCACCACAGTGTTCCAAAATCATGTATGATAGTCTGTGCATAACCAGAATCAGTATAAACAGTTACTGATTTATCTTCAGCTAATGTACATGCTTTGCTTATGCTACTAATTTAGCTTTCTGTGCTGAAACTCTTCCATTCAGTTGTCCAGTTAATACAACTTTGTCGAGTGCAAACAGAAAATGCTGCTTCCAGTTCACCGTTTTCCCTTTGTATGTAGGAGCCCTCTCTAAATGAGATAAATCCTGGATATTTCAAAGGACTCTCTTTTGAAATATCCAGGATTTATCTTATTTGGAGAGGGCTCCTACATACAAAGGGAAAACGGTGAACTGGTAGCAGCATTTTCTGCTTAAAGGACTCTCCTTGGGCGGCCACAGTGCTGCAGCGGTTAGCATTGCCATCTCAACAGCAAGAGGTTCTCTGGTTCGATCTTCTGCTGGGGTGCCTTCTGTGTAGAGTCTGCATGTCCTCCCTGTCGTCGCATGGGTTTCCTCCGGGTGCTCCGGTTTCTTCCCACATCCCAAAGACATGCTGTAGGTGGATTGGACACTCTACATTGGCCCTAGATGTGAGTGTGTGCATGTGTGCACCTCCTGTGGAAGGTTGGGCACCAGGCTGGCAACTTGACACTGTAAAACTCCACTGCCAATCATGAGCGAACAAGTGATCCACTGTGGGGACCCCCCCTAACCAGGAAAAGTCGAAAGATGAAGAATTTCAAAGGACTCTCCTTCAAGTCTAATCTAGGAGAAAGAACAGAATTAACAATGAAAACAGTGATGTGGTTGTCCATCGGTGGCTGTAGGAATTAGAGGTAGGATTAAGTGGTGGACACCTCTTAATTTTGAATAATTGATCATTTAATAACAACTCATACTTTGTCAGTCTGCATGATGACAAACACTGTTCTCATTCTCAGTAATAAAGCTTCTAGTACATACGGAACTGCTACGCAAGTCTCATGCCCAAAAGTCAGTGGAGCTACCATGTTTGCAATATGTGCCATCACTGCTACCAGGAGGGCTGCAGCTACCATGTCCAAGTTTGTACTGCAATACGCAATGGGTCTATTTCCATCTCTTCTGTTTTCGTAATAGCCCTGAAACTACTATATTTCTTTCACTGCAAAATAGAAAAAAAGTGTTTAGAATAATCTGGTAAACCTAGTGATGATGGATTAGATAATGTCTTTAATAGAATAAATACATTTTCATATTTTTCTGTCCAAGGTATAGGCTGAAATACATCCTTTTTTAACCATTCTAACAAATGTCTTACCACCTCTGCATAATTTGATATCCACTGTCGGCATTATCCAGTTAATCCCAGAAAAGCATGCAATTGTTTGAGTACTTGGATGTGGTGTAGTTTGAATGGCAGTAATTCGACAGGGCAATATTTGTCTAGCTTTGTGTGATATTAGGTGCCCGAGGTATCGAAACCTGCAGCTTCCACAAGTGTAATTTAGCTCTGTTGTCTATGAAACCTAAATCAGCTGTTAGAAGATAAATGTCTTGTTTGCAATCACGTGTTCATTTTGAGGCAATCTACATACTGAATTAGTACAGAGTTACAAGGAAGTTTAATTTTATCTTGTCATTTCATTTCTCTAGAAAATAATGTTGGTTATTCCATGTAACCTTGTGGTGATCTAGTCCAGATATACTGTTCACCTTTATATGTAAATATTTATTTATTTATTTATTTTATTTTACATTTGTTGACCGGGTTAGTCCAACTGGATATATGTCCATTTTCAGTAGAGGCCCGAGGGAGATAAGCTCCACATTAAGCTAATAAAACAGGATAGCAAAAACTCAAAAAATATTTCTATACATTATTCATGAAGATTTTCATCAAAGAACTTAATTTTACAGAAAGTGAGTACAGAGTTTAGCACAGCAATACAGTACTATTTACATGATAAAAGGTATAACATTCAACATAAAGTATGTTAGAAAAGAAAGTACAGATTGAAATGAAATATTCAGGTTGTCTTAAAAATATAACTCTAAAAAACAAGAGAGTTTGTATATATACACAAACAAATATGACACGCATAGTAAAAAGATAGTTGGTCTATATACAAGGTGGAAGACTTTTGCTCACAGCAGAATTAACGTACAAAGAACATAGTGATAGTTCCCTGGGTGTAGGAGACTAAAATGGGAGTAAGGGAAGGATTACTAATACCACACTATGGGTTTTGGGTGAGAGGTATACAGTAATGTTGTACTGGGGAGTGTTAGTCAGGGTTAGTGCATGGGCATAGCCATTGTGTTTTTAGGAGGATTTTTAGTATCTTTTTGAAGAGTGGTAATGATGACAGAGATGCAAGTTTGCTGGGAAGCCTGTTCCAAATCTTCCCCACAGAATTTCCTGCCTTGTTGTGGGATTTCTGGGTGGTAACCAGTAGTTTATTTGCTGAGCAAAGGTTAGTGAGGTTTGTGTAGGGGGAGATGAGGCTACTGAGAATAGGAGTATTACTAGGATGGTACAGAATCTTATGGGTGATGGTGAGTTGTTGAAATTCTGGCTGGTTTTGCAGTTCTAGCCATCCTAGATGTTTGAGATTTAGACAATGGTGAGTTCTAAACAGGGAGCCATTGGCAAATCTGGCAATATTGTTATAAGAAGTAGTTAGCTTATTAAGGTTGCTTTTGGAAAGATTAGTATAAATGGGGAGTCATAGAGGAGGGTACAGATCAGATGGGTCTGGGCAATGGTAGATGTTCTTCATCTCACATTGCTGCAGTCCTTACACTTGGGTAGTCCGCTGTCCTCGGTCGGCCCGAATATCAAAGTATAAGGCTGACGTCGGTCAAGGCGCATTAGACTGACATCAGGACGTCAGGGTACAAATGCGCATGACCGACGTCATATCCTCAGTCTTTTTTGCCGCATGGTCCGATGCAGAAGCAGCGTTGCAAGTGCCGTTGGCGTTCTGAAATTTTCAATTCGGAGTTTCAGACCGAGTCAAAGTTGGCTAAGTACCCGTTGGGAATATTTTAGTTTTTTCTTGCCTCAGTGGTTTACCGGATGTCAGAAAAAGTGAATAACTGTATTTCTTGTGGGAAACAGATACCGCATAGAGATTATCATACTTTGTGTATTCCTTGTTTAGGGCCTGAGCACGACGTTGTGGGGTGTTGCTTTTGTGCTAGATTCAATAAGCGCACTATTAAGAGAAGGTTAGATTGTGCCAGGTTAGTCTTCGGGAAGCGGTGCAATTATAATATGCCGTCGGATGCTCCGACGTCCGCTTCTTCAAAGAAGCGCAAGGACAAAGCAGCTAAACCCAGGCAAGAAGAGCCGTCCGTTCCGGACGCTGGTTCTTTAGAGGTGTCGGTGGAGCCGGGGGTTCCGCCGGAGGTTTCTCTGGAGTCCCAGGGGGAGACTTTGTTATTGCAGGATGTGGCCTCTCAGGAGACAGGTCAGGCTGAAGGGGCCTCTCAGGTTACTGTACTCCCCTCCCTTCCTAGGGTGGTTAGGCCTTCTCCTTCTGTTTCCAAGGCTTCTCCCAGAGGCAGGCCAGGTTTAGCTTCAGTTGGTGTCACTCCTAGTTCTTCAGGATCTGTGCCCAAGAAGCATATGCTTAAAATGGCAGAAGATTTGATTACTTTGATTAGAGGTTCTTTGCCCCTCCTGATAAGAGACCTAGGGTGGAACCTGAGTTGGGGAGTTTTGAGCAGGCTTCGGATGTTTCAGAGTCTTCGGCTGAAGATTTGCAGGAGTATTCTCCTTATTCTGATTCTGATGTGGATGATTCTACTCCTTCTGCTTCTCCTCCTGAGGATTTTTCTTTTTCAGAGACTCTTCATTCCATGAGGGAGCATTTTAAGTGGGAAGGTCAGGACTTCTCTGATTCCAGGAAAAGGCTTAGGGAATTTTTGTTTTTACCCCAGCATAGGCCTTTGGCTATACCTCCTGTTCTGGATGTTGTGGAAGATGTGTTTGCAGAGGCTTCTCTTAATCCTGATTCTTTGCCTCCTGTTCCTGTTAAACCGGATAGGTATTACAGGGTGCATGAAGCTCATAAGTATCTTTTTAAGAGTCCTAGGGCGGACCCAGAAACTGTTAGTCAGGGGCCTAAGGGTGTTAAGGCTTCTGTTGTTAAAAATCCGGTTCCTCCAGATAAAGAGGCCAGGGCTTTGGATAGATGGGGAAAGAAAGTTTATACTTCTTCCACCCTTGCTATGAGGGCTTTGAATTGCCAGTTTCACATGTTGAAATACCAAAACTATCTACTTTCTCAATTGAAGTCTAAGGTAGATGCTCTGGCAGAAGGTATTGAGTGTAAAGAGTTACAAGATTTAGTACATGTTTCTGAACAGGTGGGTAAGCATTCTTTGCAATGTGGTTTTGATGCTGTACAGGCCTCGTCTAGGGTGGCTGCCACTGGGTCAGTTCTTCGCAGGCACGCCTGGCTGAGGGATCAGAATTTATCTGACCATGTTAAGACAAGGATTTTAGATGCTCCTTTACAATCTGATGTGTTGTTTGGTTCACCTGTTGAGGCAGTCTTAAAGAAAATGGAAGACAAGGCTAAGTCTATGCAGACTGTTAAAGGTTTTTTGCAGGTTCAGCCTCCGAAGTTTAGTAGAAATTGGCCTGCCAAGGGGTGAACGTATCCTTCTTATGATTCCCAGTCTAGGGGTAGATCTAGACGTGGTAGGGGCAGAGCTCAGGGCTCTTTCAGGCCTAGAACAGGGAGTTCACCTGCACAGTCTTCGGGTGAGGGCAGGGGTCAGTCCTTTCGTAAACAGACCCAATGACCTACCATTTCAGCTGCCAGAGCCTTCTCGTCTGGCAGCACCTTTGGGAGGAAGGTTGACACTTTTCAAGGAAATTTGGAGTTTAATTACCCAAGACAGATGGGTATTGGATATCATACACCAAGGTTACAGGTTTTATTTCCATACCTTGCCTCCTTTCAAAGGCATGCCAGACGTTCCTCCTCAGCAAAGAATAGAGGCTCACAAACAAATTTCTCTGTTACTTCAAATAGGGGCCATTCAGCCAGTCCCTATGCCAGAAGTGGGCCTAGGATTTTATTCTCGCCTGTTCCTAGTACCAAAGAAGGGGAACACGTGGAGACCAATTTTGGATTTATCTATCCTCAACACTTATCTGGACATTCCCAAGTTCAAAATGTTGACGTTACAACAGCTTTTACCTCTGCTGGGCAAAGATCATTGGATGGTAACTTTGGATCTCAAGGAGGCTTACCTTCATGTTCCTATCAGACTGAGTTGCAGGAAGTATCTGCGTTTTCGAGCTGGGACTTCTCATTATCAGTTCTCTGCATTGCCCTTTGGCTTATCTACTGCGCCCAGAGTGTTCACGAAAGTTCTGGCTCCAGTGATAGCCTTCTTCAGGCTAAAAGGAATACAGATCTATCCCTATTTGGACGATTGCCTGATTCTGGCTCAAGGAAGGGACGAGCTTCTTCATCATTTGGAATATGTGATAGCAGTGCTAAGATGCCTGGGGTATTCTGTGAACGAAATAAAGTCCAGTCTAGTACCCTCTCAGGACATGTGCTTTCTGGGTGTAAGACTGAATACAGCATCCCAGATGGCCTTTTTGACCCCGGACAAACAAAAGAATCTTTCCCTTTACTTTCATCAATTGTCTCATCAGTCCAGGCTGACTGCAAGGACAGTCCTTCAAGCCTTGGGGTTCATGGCATCTTGTATTCTGGTGCTTCCCAATGCCAAACTGCATATGAGGAAGCTACAATGGTATCTCAAAAATGTATGGACACAGCACTGCCAGGATCTGGACACTGTCATTCAGATAATACCTTGCATTCAAAAGGAATTTTTGTGGTGGGCTCAGGAATGTCACCTAAACAAGGGACTCTCTGTGACCCGGCCAGAGGCGAGTCAGATTCTTACGACAGATGCCTCAGACAAAGCTTGGGGAGCTCATCTAAATGGGAAGTGGATACAAGACAAGTGGCCTGCCAGACTACAACATCTACATATCAACCTGAAGGAGATGTTAGCAGTTCAGTTTGCATTAATAGCTTTCAAGGATTTACTTCTTCCAGGGCAGGTGTTGATTCTAACAGACAACACAACTGTCATGTGGTACATCAACAAGCAAGGGGGAACACATTCTTATCCTCTATGCAGGCAAGCAATGATTTTGTGGGAGACTGCTCTCAGTTTACAGCTAAATCTTCAGGCAAGGTTTCTGCCGGGAGCACAGAACTCCTTAGCAGATGTGTTGAGCAGACGAATTATGGATCCCCACGAGTGGAAATTGGATCCTCATGTATTTCAGAAATTGACAGTGTCATGGGGAACTCCAGACATAGATCTGTTCGCTTCTCCACTAAACCACCAGCTGCCAAAGTTTTGCACGAAAAGGTTTCATCCCACAGCTTGGAAAGTGGATGCTCTTTCTTTCAATTGGAGCAATCTTCATGTGTATGCCTTTCCACCTCTGCCTCTCCTCCCAAAGGTACTTCTAAAGGTCAGACAGGACAAGCCAAGGATGATTTTAATAGCTCCAGATTGGCCTCGACAGCACTGGTACCCATTACTGAGAAGTCTGGTATGGGAGCCTCCATGGCCTTTGCCTTCGATTCCACACCTGTTGTCTCAGGAGGACAGTCATTTACTCAATGTCAAACTTCACTCTCTTCACCTAACAGCCTGGCATATTCTGTTTTGAACCATAAAGGGTCTCAACTTCCACAGCAAGTTTTGAATGTTATTTTGGAAGCTAGAAGGCCTAGTACAAGGAAAGTGTACGCAGATAAGTGGAAGAGATTTTTATTTTGGAGTGCAGCAAAGGATTTTGATGTTTCTGAGCCTAATTTAAGTGTGGCTCTTCAATATCTTACTGAGTTATTGGACAAAGGTTTGTCCTTCTCTTCTATTAAGGTTCATGCTGCAGCAATTTCGGCTCACTATGACTGTGACCCACCATTGTTTTCTCATCCTTTGTTCAAGCAATTTCTTAGAGGGGCAAAGAATATAAGACCCCACGTAGAGCTCCTACTCCTGCTTGGGATCTCAATTTTGTGTTGGAGAAACTCACTCTACAACCTTTTGAGCCTGCAGCTACTACTGAGTTGAAATATTTGTCATGGAAGACTGCTTTTTTGTTGGCCATTACCTCTGCAAGAAGGGTTTCTGAATTGCAGGCCCTTATGGCGGTTGAGCCTTTCTTAATTTTCCATAAGGATAGGGTATCTTTGCGTACTAATCCTTCCTTTATGCCTAAAGTGGTTTCTAGTGTGGCTTTAAACCAAACTATTCATTTGCCTACTTTTTATGCAAATCCCCAAAATAAAGGGGAAAAGATTTTGCACACTTTAGATGTACACAGGCAGTTGCGATATTATTTGAGCAGAACTAAAGAGTTCAGGCAGTCTCAGCAGTTATTTGTTTCATTTGCTTTGGGTTCTCAGGGCAAGCCTGTGTCAAAACAAACTATTTCTAAGTGGATTGGGTTTTGTATTGCTTTCTGTTATTCCCATCATGGCAAGGAGATTCCAGCTGGGATTAGGCCTCATTCCACTAGGGCTACTGCCACTTCGACAGCCTTTTTAAGGGGGGTGGCAACTAAAGATATTTTGGAGGCAGCTACTTGGAGTTCAGTGCATACTTTCTCAAAGCATTATCACCTTCCACTTTACTCTAAATCTAGGGCTGGTTTTGCCACTGCTGTTTTACAGGACATTTTGGCAGCTCCTGCTTCTTTATAGTTTTGCCATCCTCCCTTATCTCTGCTTTGGGATTCTACCCAAGTGTAAGGACTGCAGCAATGTGAGATGAAGAACATAGTACAGTTTTGTACCTACCATAAATGTAGATGTTCGAAGATCCACATTGCTGCAGTCCAATTTACCCTCCCTCCTTCCCCTCTGTAGTTAGAGGCGGTTGTGTGGGTTGGGTTGTAAATATTGTGTATATTGTATATATTGTACATATTATTAGTGCAAGGGTGGTTGGTTGGTTGTTTGCTGTTTTTTGGTTTTGACCTTTCTTTGTAGGGTCTTCTGACATCTGGGGCAAGAAAAGACTGAGGATATGACGTCGGTCATGCGCATTTGTACCCTGACGTCCTGATGTCAGTCTAATGCGCCTTGACCGATGTCAGCCTTATACTTTGATATTCGGGCCGACCGAGGACAGCGGACTACCCAAGTGTAAGGACTGCAGCAATGTGGATCTTCGAACATCTACATTTATGGTAGGTACAAAACTGTACTTTTTGGCTTCAGGGGTGAGGAAAAGTTTTATCCTGTACAAGGAACCAAGTTTTCTGTTTACTGTTTTAATAGTAGAGTTGATATGCGAGTCAAAGTTAAGGTTGTGGTCCATTGTTAGACCTAAGAGTTTGGTAGTTGGATCAGGAGCTATGATCGTACCATTGTTGGATGTAATAGTGAAATTTATTGGGGAGGATTTAAGACTTGGAGTAAATAGCAATAGTTTTGTTTTTTGGCATTTAGGAGGAGGCAACGTTGTTGGAACCAGTTTTCGACTAGGTTAAATACTGTTTTGGTGATGGATTGGAGTTCAGATGAAGAGGAGGCTTTACAAATCAGTGTGGAGTCATCTGCATATTGTATGCAGGTAGCTAGAGGTAGATTTATACTAAGGTCATTTATGAATATGGAGAAAAGTAGAGGTCCCAGTATAGAGCCTTGAGGAACACCAGTGGTAATAGGGAGATGTTTTGTATAGGTTATTGTCGCACAATATGTAAGTAGGACTTGAACCATTGTAATGCCTGTGAGTCAAGTGAGAATAATTTGAGTATGTTAAGAAGTATTTGATGGTTAACCATATCAAAAGCTTTAGATAAGTCTATGAAGAGTGCAGAGGAGCGCATGTTATTACGATGTTTATTAATGCAGTCAGTAAAGGATAGGAGAACAGTGGTGGTACTATGGAAAGGTCTAAAATCATGCTGACAGTCCGCTAGAAGGTTATTTTGGAGAAGGTGGTCAATAAGTTGTTGGTGGATGCATTTTTCCATGATTTTGGCTAGAGGAGAAAGTAGGGCTATAGGCCAAAAGTTAGAGAGTTCAGTTGAGTTACCACCCTTGTGAAGTGGGATTATGTGAGAGATTTTCCAGAGAGAAGGTATGGAGCCTTCAGTGAGTGTTCTATTAATTATGATAGAAATGGGATAGGCAAGTACTTTTGCTACTGATTGAAGGTATTCAGCTGGTAGGAGATCAGCTGAGGGAGTATATGGTTTAAGTTTATGAAGTAGAGTATAGATGAGGGATGTAGGGACTGGTTTTAAATGAACGGTAGAAGGTATGCTTGCTAGGGAGGATGAGAGGGTAGAAATAACAGGTGTTAAGGTGTTTGCTAGAGATTGGACAGTTTCATCAGCAAAAAAGGTATTAAAAGCATCGGCAATCTGGTTGGGAATGTTAAGAGCAACACCTGATGGGGTTGGTGTTTTGGAGTGGCTGGGGTGTAAAAGTCTATTTATGCCTGACCAGAAGGTTTGTGGTTGCTGTTATATACAAAAAATACAAAAATATACTGACTATTGGGATGTATTGGTATAGAAAAGAAAGCAGATGAAATATCCATTACAGAAAAAAAACAGTAACATCTATAGGAATCAAACTTAATATTGTAGCAGGATTAGGTGCAACTGTAAACGGTTGTACGATTGCATTTCTAGTGCGTAAATCTTGAATAAATTCATACTGATCATTTTCTGCTTTCTTAATTTTTAAACTAGGTGTTTTACAGGGACTGTGTTTACCCAATTATGTCTTGTTGTAATAATGCAGAAATTAAAGATTGTATTCCCTCTTCTGCTTCTAGTGACAGTAGATATTGAACTACTATGGGTAGACTCCAGGCTTTAATGTGATTCGGACTGGCACTGTGTCATGCATCAGTCCTACCTCATTATCATGGGCAATCCGAAGCTTTGCAGGGATAGTTTGTAATTTTTCATAATCTAACTTTTCTGCAGTTTTATTGTTTGTTAAGAGAGCAAAAGATTGTTTTCACTTTGGTTCATTTCATTAAAATTCGAAAGTTTTATTTGGGACACTTAGAAGTACGCCATCTGGCGTACAGTAAATGGTACATCAATGTTTAGATAACAAGTCTGTACCTAAAAGATTTAAAGGTGCCACAATTTACTACAGTAAAGCATGTTTCGCTGTTATCGACCAATATAAATAGAGAAAGTTTCATTTTCTGGATAATCAGTAGTTATACCTGAATCTGGTACAATTCAAATTACCTTTTCTGTTAAAAGAATATTTTGGTGCATCAGCTAAAACAAGTCATTGACCTAGTTGTTCCCGTAACAATAAGAAATGGTGTTCAAGTATTATTTACCTTAATGTTTACGTAAGGACCGTCTTGACTTACTGGTATCAAAGGAAACAAATGTAGCTCCTGTCCATGGCTCCCCTAATATGTATTGTGCCGTTCTGGTGGTTGTTCGGTTGTATTCTATACAGGAGGATTTTTATCACTTTGGTGCATAGATGTTTGTATCTGTGCAGGATTTGGTGGTGAACTCATTTGTTGTCCTGGAAATGGACATTTATTTCAAAAGTGTCCTTGCTGGCCTCAATTAAAATAAACATTTAGTTTTGTATTTCATGGTTGCTGTGATCAGTCTTGGGGTGATCAATCTTGGAGTTGATTTCGCTGAGATTGATAAGGATCCTGGGGATGGTTGCATAGATGGGCTCTGAACCTCCCAGGTTCACTTCCCCTTCTGTGCTCTCTAAAGACGGTGTTAAATTGTTGTAAGTGCTTATCAGTCAGTTTCTTTTGCTGTTCCTTTTCTTCTATAATGTGTGTTGTCTGCTATATATTGTGCCTGATTAAAAGTGCAATGTATACCCGAACTTGGCCAGCTTTAGCATACTTTTTAAGCTGGTCTCTGATCTATGTTAATAACCTTTAACGAATACCGCTAATAAGCCACTAGCTGCCCCTCCCTCTGTTGGTTCAGGGCATCTTGAAAATGTTTCAAATGGGTCTTTCCTTCTTAAATATTTATCTACCATTTCACTTTCCTTTCCTGTTATTACTTTTATTCTGACCCAGTTTGGTGTAGGTGGATATACTGTAGTAATAGCTTTCAAAAGCTTGTCTCTAGCAGTTGCAAACCTAGGATCTGTATGCTTTGGAATAGCATCTCCTGTAGATTCATCCCGTATTTTTCTTAAGGTAGAAGGTGGTGCTGAAGCTTTTAATGTGGCTCTGAGATCCTCAGTTATAGGATTTTGTAACTGTACGCATCCTTCTGATATTGTAGCATGTTTGGCTGAGTGCATTCATGTAGGAGGGAGTGAATCTGTAATAGTTTGAAAATCTGCTGCTACTAGTGGCAATACTAGTCTTCTAGTTGGCTTTGCATGACTATCTCTAGGCGCTGCTGGATGTGTGGGACTTCTCATAATGGGTGCAGTTGTATATTTAAATCATTAGAATAAGATGAAGAATTCTAGTGAAATCCTCCAAATCAAACTTCAAGCCCAAACTAGCTACATCTACTTAAGACAATCATAAGGCCTTCTTTACATATATCCTCAGACTCAAAGGAAGCACTCAGATCTGCTCAGAACTGGTGGTCAAGGACACCACATACGCAAACACCATAGATCTAGTCAGACAGGTTCAGTGAAAACTCCATCCCTCTGTCCCCATCAGTAAATCAGGACATCCCCAGCACCCGCCCCCTCCTCTCTAGGAAGCATCTGCCCTCTCACAGGCAAAAAATACAGCCTCCATGGGACCCAGTAACCTCCCAGGCTGCATCCTACATGAACTCGGTCAGGAACTTGCAGCACCATTAGGTACCCTATTTAACCAAAATGTAAGTACTGGCTTCATCCAAGCTGAGTGGAGGATGGCCACTGTCATCCCTTTGCACAAAGGTGGAGCGAATCCAGGAAATTATAGACCTATCAGCCTAACCAGCCTGATCTGTAAAACCATGGAATGGATTATCATGGACCTCATTAACAAGGACATTGGCAACCTCCAGACACTCTATCCCACACAGTTTGGTTTCATCAAGGGGAGGTCATGCCTGTTAAATCTGGTTGACGACTTTGAGACAGTCACCAAAGACATGGATGAAGGGAAGATGGTACACACTGCCTACCTTGACCTGGCCAGAACCTTTGATATTATGCGTCACGCTGGTATAATAAACTCTTTCAAGTAGGCATCAATCCATTTGTTACCAGATAGGTAGCAAACTGGCTCACTGATAGAACCCACCTAGTCAAAATAGGAGAAGCCACCTTAAGCTGTAGACCTGTAACTAGCGTGTACCCTAGGTATCTGTCTTGGGGCCTCTGTTGTTTGGTTTTGGCCTGTACCTCAGAAAATAATATCCCAGTGAGCTATGGCTGACCAAGTTTGCAGATGACTGCAAGCTGGGTGCTGTCATCAATTCCCCTAGTGATGTGGACATCCTCCAAGATGGTCTCACCCAAACAAATGACTGGTGCCAGAAACATGGCCTCAAACTGAATGCCAGAAAATCCATCATCCCCTTTCGGGAGAATGACATCCCCAGAAATCATCATATTAATATCAAGGTCCTAAGCACGCAATCAGTCGTGAGGGACTTGGACACCCAGGTTGATAGCAACCTGACTTTTGACCACCATATTGCCTCCATTGTACCGAGAGCTTTCTACATGGCTCACGTCGTTAGTAAGGGTATCTTATCCATGGACAAGGTCATAACATCTCTGTATTCTTCCCTTATAAGACCCATAATGGAGTACAATTCCCTTTTCGGCATGTACCTCACAAAGCACATGCAGCAGCTGGAGAGACCATAGAGGTTCCTCACCAGGAGAATCCAGGGCCACAAACATCTACCATACACAGACAGGCTAAAAGCCCTGTCTCTCTACTCAGTCTCATAACAGACTCCTCAGGGGTGACCTCTGTCTGGCATACAAAGCAGTCTCAGACCCCACCTTGATGGGACTGCTGCATATCCACAAGTCAGGCTCCTCTCGACTAACCTGCATGCACGACTTCAACCTGGTCTGTGATATCAATAGGTCTTGTTGGCAGGGCAGATTTGTGTCCCAGAGACTCCCCCATCTGTGGAATAGACTCCCTCGCCACGTCAAGCAGAGTACCTCTTTACCCCTTTTTAAGAGCAACCTGGATAACTGGATGGGAAACAGAAAATACACCCCTGAGATTCCACTTGTGTCCCTGCTGGCATGGGGCATCGGATGCTGACTTGTCTAAACATTGGCTAAATTTTTAGTTAGGCTTGTAAGGGCCTCAGGGCCAATAGCCTAGTAACTTCCTATGATCCTATGAATCAGATGTCTGATCTCTGTCTATTTTCTGAGCTGAAGCAGTTCCCCAATGTCTTATCCATCAGTTATCATTGGAAACAGAGTTATAACATGCTTTACTGTTGAAGCTCTGCTATTTTTACTTGTTTTGTCTTAATTTGTTTATTTCTAAGTTTGTAACTTGATGTATGTGAAGAATCGGTGGGTTTTGTTTCTCCACTAAGTCACATTATTATGTGTTTTGCTGCTATCACTAGGTGGCGCTGTTGAAGTGATTGTTTGGTATCTTGAAGTAGAGGGCTGTATTAATGCTGTGGGAGTAATTTCTGTGGATCGAACATCAGCATCTGATGACTTTAGCTCCACATTTTGTTCCTCTGCTGGTACACTACTAACTACATTTTCAGTTTCTTATGGGTTGTATGGCAGTGGAGGTACAAACTGGCAATGCAATCCAGTCATTTTCAGATTAAATTTGTTGTGCTTTATCTACTATATCTAGAGTTGCCACTTTTTCAAATGGCCAAAGTGGGAAATATTTGGTACAAACATCAGATTTTACAGGCCGGCACATACCCACTGTTAGTCCAAAGGATAGAACTTAACTTTTTTGCCTAAATAAAAGCTTATTCTTGTAGCATTTTAGTTGCTTATTCTGTTTCTTATAACATTTAGGTATTTTTAGATAGAGAATAACTGTTTTATGCAACTATTACATAACATATAGGAAATAATTTTGTCCTAAAATCTCAGGACATTTGCCTTTTTAAAATTTTTTGTCAGGACACAACTGCGCAAAGAGGGGCTGTCCCTCGCAAAGTGGGACAGGTGGTATCCCTAACTGCATCTGTTTTAAGTGGAAACATCCCCCAGTTGTGTGATTTTACCAGTGACACATTTTTGTAAATTATTTGCTGTTCTGGTAGCTGCCTGCAGCTGTGTTTTTAACTGTTTAACAATTGCTCGCTTCTTTCTGTTTTCTGATTCTTCTTGCCAGTCTTTAAAAGCTGACCAACTAGAAACTGGCCGTTTATTACCATGTTGCTCAAGTCTTCTTCTCCTTTTGGCTTTTCCTGTTAGGCATCACCACAGCAAAACAACTGGCAGTGGAGTTTTACAGTGTCAAGCCTGGCAGTCAATCCTTCCACAGAAGGCAAACACATGCACACACTTGTACCCAAGGCCCATTTAAAGTGCCCAGTCCACCTGCAGCATGTCTTTGGAAGGTGGGAGGAAACCCATGCACCCACAGGGAGGACATGCAGACTCTGCACAGAAGACACCCCAGCCAAAAATCAAACCAGAGAACCTTTTGCTGTGAGGCGGCAACGCTAACCTCTGTACCATGTTGCTCAAGTCTATTATTTAGATTTTTTTACTCAAACGCCCCTCTTTCTGGACATTTTGAACTATTATTATTAGTTGCTAGTTCTACCCAACTTCGTAAATGTCTGCAAGTATCTCTGCCCTTTTCATCCCACATATATTTTCAAGGAGCTCCCCTCTCTTGTTCTTTTACTGCAGTATTTTTTGCCCCATTATCAAAAATATACTAAGATGCTACTCTAATACTAATCTTAAAGTCCTGGCAATTTCCCCACAAGCTGAAATCAATACCTAGGTCTTGGTGTTTAATCAGCAGCCGAACTCTATTCATGGCTGTTTCCCAGCAGGCAGAATACTCTTAAAAAAAAAAAAAAAAAAAAAAAAAAAGTGATAGATATTGCAACCATGATTAGATGCATACTCACCACTTCTAGCTGGTGCTTTTATAGCAGGCCGAACACTATGACTACATTTCACATGCACATAATTTGTTTGACATATACATGCTCACCACCTCTACTTGGCACTTTTCATCAGCTGCTACCCTGGCGATTTTCCAGCAGGCAGAACATTATGACTATTTTCATCACACCATTGTGCTTGCATACAATCTGGAGCTGTGAAGAAAAAGAGCATACGTTAGATTAATTTCAATATTGTACAATCAAAAAACTTGCATGCAGTTTATCTTTTGTGTTCAATTCAAACTAAAGAGATATTGGTAAAGCTTACCTTGTTCTCCGAAAAGGACACGTGGGATGTAGAACAACAGCAGACAGTTAATGTGACAGAAAACCTGTCAGGATTTGGGCCTAAAGTAACCCTGTGATGGTGCAGCACATACAGAGCTTACAAACCAAGCATGTGGCACTAAACTGTCAAGGTTTGAAAATAGTACATATCACACAACAATCCAGAGGAGAACAATTTATTAATTATATACACATGGGGAGACTAGGCAGTCAATAACCCACCTCCCTGTACATATCACACAACAATCCAGAGGAGAACAATTTATTAATTATATACACATGGGGAGACTAGGCAGTCAATAACCCACCTCCCTGTACATATCACACAACAATCCAGAGGAGAACAATTTATTAATTATATACACATGGGGAGACTAGGCAGTCAATAACCCACCTCCCTGTACATATCACACAACAATCCAGAGGAGAACAATTTATTAATTATATACACATGGGGAGACTAGGCAGTCAATAACCCACCTCCCTGTACATATCACACAACAATCCAGAGGAGAACAATTTATTAATTATATACACATGGGGAGACTAGGCAGTCAATAACCCACCTCCCTGTACATATCACACAACAATCCAGAGGAGAACAATTTATTAATTATATACACATGGGGAGACTAGGCAGTCAATAACCCACCTCCTGTACATATCACACAACAATCCAGAGGAGAACAATTTATTAATTATATACACATGGGGAGACTAGGCAGTCAATAACCCACCTCCTTGTACATATCACACAACAATCTAGAGGAGAACAATTTATTAATTATATACACATGGGGAGACTAGGCAGTCAATAACCCACCCCCCTGTACATATCACACAACAATCCAGAGGAGAACAATTTATTAATTATATACACATGGGGAGACTAGGCAGTCAATAACCCACCTCCTTGTACATATCACACAACAATCCAGAGGAGAACAATTTATTAATTATATACACATGGGGAGACTAGGCAGTCAATAACCCACCTCCCTGTACATATCACACAACAATCCAGAGGAGAACAATTTATTAATTATATACACATGGGGAGACTAGGCAGTCAATAACCCACCTCCTTGATTAATCATTTTCCAGACTTTGTATACATTCAGAATAATCAATATGAAAGCATATGTATTATATAAAACTGCCTTGACCAATCAGAAATAAACACTACAGCATTATTTTTCTTAGTGTTAGGAATCGTATAATAAGTCATACAGAAGTTGTAGGGGACTAAATGCAGAGGTGATAAAATCGGCAAGCAAAGGAGATTAGCATTGCTGGAATTGAATTCATCCTCACGTCTTGGTGAGTGCCTTCATGAGGTGGACCCTGATTTTACAAAATCTCACCAAGGCGACACTGACATATAGACTGTATTTTATATAGAATATATCATGGACAGCAATAGGTTAAAAGTAAAAAAGGTAGCTGGGTGCACAAGTCCCAGGATAAAAAAGTGCCCAATCCGGATACTGGTGCCAGGACTGGAAAAGAAACGACTGTAGAATCCTCAAGACACGGAAACATTCCTACACTGGGGTCAGGGAGAGGGTGGCCTGCTGTTTTAGAAGGAAGTAATCGTCACAAAAAAACACAAAAACTGACAGGCCAAAAAAGTGGCATAAAGATGATTGTGTGTACTGCCAAGGATAAGAAAGAAAGTACATGTTGTTGCTATTAAGAAGCCCAGAATTTCTGGACAGAAGATAAACAAAAACATTGAGAGAAATTAGAGGAAAGAAAACTATCAAAAGCTTCAAATACAAACGTGTGTTCGTTAATACAACAGGTTCATGAAGAAACATTATGTAGACCAAGAAACAATGGGCTGTTTAGAAAAAGTACCAGCTGAGGAAATGCAGAAATATAAAGAGCAAAAATCTAGAGATACTTAAAAGGTATAAAGAAGTATGGACATGGGAAGAAGGAGAGAGATCTGTGATAGTGCAATATATATGCAAAGGAGAAAGCCAAATTAATCAACACAAAAAGCAGCTCCAAAGATATTCGAAAAGAAATACAGGCAACGGCACCCAGATATGGACATTTTCACAACACAAAAATAAGATCACAAAGGGGGAATGTAGAACAGAAGATTAGTTAGTAAGGTAGAAGTTAAAGTAGAAGCTGAAGTTAGGGAATTACCTGTGAAGTGAAGGATTTAGTGTAGAAACTCTAACACGGGTTATATCATTGCATGATGGAACGAGTCCCCCAAGCAAGCAGAAACGGGAGGAGCAGGAGACAATCTGAAGAAAAAATATGGACAAGGGAAAGAAAGAGATCTAATACGGTGCAGTAGTTATGCAAAGGAGAAAGCAAAGCTAATCAGTACAAAAAAAAACTAGCACCAAATATATTTGAAGAGAAATAAAGGCATCTGGATAGGGAACATTTCACAATACAAAAAAAAGAAAAAGTGGGAAAGTAGAAATGAGTATTGGTAACGGAGAAGTTTTAGTTAGCAAAGCTATTAAATAACATGGGAACAAAGGCCTCAAAAAGGGGACATTTTTTCTTAAATATTGCTTTTACAAATTTAGAAAATTGATAAAATAACAGCTTTTGCATTAGCATGAATTTTCTGGTTCTATATCACAAGATCGAAACTTTAGGTAGTCAAATACCTAAAGCTCGATCCATAAATAGTGAAAGCTGAAAACCGGCAATGGCCATTTCCACAAATTTTTTATCAGGGAAAAAAATTTGCTTGGCTGTTGTACAGAATTTGCCTTTTTCTCCAGTGTAGAGTGATCTCGGAGTTGGCATATTTAGTTAGGGGTGAGTGGGGGGCAAAGTCCCCCCCCCCACTTGATTTGGGTTTAAAAGTTTGGGGGGGGGTTTATATGGCCAAGGGAATTCTTTCCCTGTGTGGTAGTGGCCATTCTCAGTTTTTAAGTTTCGATATTTATAGATTGAGCTTTAGGTATTTGACTACCTGAAGTTTTGATCTTGTAATATAGTCCTGAATTTTCTGAACGGTTTGAAGTCTCTCAAATGTTTCATTATTTTCTGACTTCAGTCCTCAAATATTTGGCAATGATTTGCCAGAAAAACACAATTTCATGCATAATAGGCCAAAAATATGAGGCAAAAATCTGGACATTCTGTGAAAATGAGTTCCCCAAGTAAGGAGAAACAGGAGGATGAGGAGACATCTGAAGAAGAAATATGGACATGAGAAAGAAAAAGATTTAATATGGTGCAATATTTATGCAAAGGAGAAAGCATATTAATCAATATAAAAAAGCAGCACCAAAGATATTTGAAGAGAAATACAGGCAAATGTATTCAGCTACGGAAAGGTTTACAGTACAAACAGTAAGAAAACAAAGGGGTAAAGTAAAAAAGAAGGTTAGCAGTGCAGAAGTTAAAGAAATAGAAACTGAGGTTATGGAGTACATGCGAAGTGAAGGATTTAGTTTAGAAAATATAACCCTGCCAGCATCACAGCATGATTGAGCAGTAGATCCCCAAATTAATTAGAAACCAGTGGCATAGGAAGTGTCTGGTCAGTTGCCATGTGAAGATTCTTTGGAGCCTTCAGCAGGAAACCACTACAGAAGTTTAGTTGGAGTTGCACAGCAAGGGAAGGAACAGGAAACTATGGCAACTCTGATGCAGTCAGTGTTGTGGATTAATAGGCCAGTGAATTCCCATATAAAAGAGCAATGGATGACACAGGATGAAACTGAGAATGTGGTACAAAAAGATGCTCTGGAACTTTCTGTAGAATGCCCGCAGGAAATGGAGAACAAAGAATGTGCTCTCAGTTTAGAACAAAAGGATCTAAGGGAAAAGATACTATATTTAATAAAGATGGATAGACATACTAAATTCAGTGAAAGAAATGGCCTACAGAAAGTCAATAAGACCCAAAATGCTAGATGTTTGATAACAAATGAACACAGTAATCTACGCTATCCATAGAATTTTATCTGATATAACAGAAGTAAATAGGATGTATTACTGTGAAGCTAAATTAATAACAGTCTTACCACAAAAACTAAACAAAAAAAGGCAGCAAGGGAAAAGAAGGGAAGAAATTGAATGCTGTCATGGAAATATCAAACAGACAAAGCTGGAAAGCAATTAAGACCAGAAGAGTTGCAGTTTAAAGAGTACAGAAGAGAGAGCAGATCAACAAAAATACGAAGAAACACAGACTTGTTAAAAGCAACGCACAGTATCAGAGCAGACCAGGATCTATCCTGCACTAAAAGTAACACACAGTATCAGAGCAGACCAGGATCTATCCTGCACTACTGCAAAAGTAACACACAGTATCAGAGCAGACCAGGATCTATCCTGCACCACTGCAAATGTAACGCACAGTATCCGAGCAGACCAGGATCTATCCTGCACTACTGAAAAAGTAATGCACAGTATCAGAGCAGACCAGGATCTGTCCTGCACTACTGCAAAAGTAACGCACAGTATCAGAGCAGACCAGGATCTGTCCTGCACTACTGCAAAAGTAACGCACAGTATCAGAGCAGACCAGGATCTATCCTGCACTACTGCAAAAGTAACGCACAGTATCAGAGCAGACCAGGATCTGTCCTGCACTACTGCAAAAGTAACGCACAGTATCAGAGCAGACCAGGATCTATCCTGCACTACTGCAAAAGTAACGCACAGAATCAGAGCAGACCAGGATCTATCCTGCACTGCTGCAAAAGTAACGCACAGTATCAGAGCAGACCAGGATCTAGCCTGCACTACTGCAAAAGTAACGCACAGTATCAGAGCAGACCAGGATCTAGCCTGCACTACTGCAAATAATAAAGTAAAGAAGTCAGCACAGGCAGAAAAACTTGGAAGATCTGCAGATAAATATAAAGAAAAAGTACAAAATAAGCAATTTATTGATAACCCCAAAAAGGTTTTATAGAGAACTGGGAAAACAAGGTAAAAGGAATGCAAACACCACCAAAAAAAAAAGAAGAAATAGGTACATTTTGGAGAGGTATCTATGAAGATCCTGTGGAACATGATGCTAACTAGATAGAAGTAAAAGAAAGAATAAGAAGTTCAAATGTACAGGATATGAAATAGGATTAAGTAATAGCTAGAGAAAATGAAACAAAGTTAAGAAAAGCTCCTAACTGGAAAACCCGTGACTCCGATATAGTACCCACCTTCTGGCTAAAAGTATTAACATCTTTACAAACATTTAGCCATGAGTAAGAAGCATTTATATGTGCACCCCGAACAGATGCCAACCTGGTTAACAAAAGGAAAAATGATGCTCTTTCTTAAGAGTGAACTTGCAAGCTATCCTAAAAACTATAGCAAATACCTTGCCTTCCGACGATGTTTAAACTGTACATTGGAATTGATGCCAACAGAGTTTATAGTTGTTTAGAAAAAGAACTCCATCATGGCAATAGAACAAAAGGGCAACAAAAAAAAGTAATATGGAGCAAATGATCACTTGTTAAATAAAATAACAGAGAATTGTAAAAAGGGGAAGAATCTAAGTATGCCATGGATTGATTACAAAAAAAATTTGACAGCATCCCGCATTCATGGATAAAGGGGTGCTGTCAGATGTACAAGATCACCCTACATTGATGAGTTACATTACGGTGGCAAACCACTTTACAGCTAAGCCAGGATAAAGGTCAAAATATTATCACAGGGATTACAGTTCAGAGGGTGACTCTCACCGCTGCTCTTTTGTCTTGCACTTAATCCATTAAGCTGTCTACTTAACAGATTAGGTCATGCTACAATTTGGATTGCAGAAAACAACAAAGTGTAAAGACTTCTTATCTTCTTTTTGTTGATGAATTAAAACTGTGCAGTTCATCAGAACAGCAAATGAAAGTACAAATGTAGGTGGTCAAAACTTTCTCAGATGATCTAAGAATGTGATTTGATCTTCATAAATGTACAAAAGCAACCTTTAACGCAGGAAAGCTGCAGCACCCAGACAATGTCAGTCTGGGACAGTAACGTGATATAGAAGACCTTGAGCAAAAAGAAGGATCGGCAATAAAACATGAACAAATGCAAGCAAAACTTAAGGAATATTTTAGAAAACTAAAATTAATACTGAAAACAGCTCTGGAATCTAAGATCGAAGCCCATGTTATAAAGCAATTTGCTCTTTCTGTTCTAACTTACAGTTTTGGGGTGATTGGCCGCAAAAGGTATTGGATCAGCTGGACAGGAAAACAAGAAAAATGCTTCATGTTTATTAAATGCTTTATAAAAATCAGTGCATATACCAAGATTATACATTCCCCGTTCTGAAGGAGGTATGGGTCTCCTTGAAATCGATTACATGTATAGATCTGTAATTGAGGGACTGCATACAAGTGTCGAGGGAATGGAAGTCAAACCAGAAGTAGATAGAAATCGGGCAGTAACTGAATGAAACAAAAACAAAAGAAAGAATATAAGGTGAAGGATCAGATGAAAAGGCAAGAAAAATTGATGATGCATAAACTATCGTTGCAAGTACAGCAAACTCCTGGAACAACCTGATGTCCGTCAGGCTCTAAAGCAGGAATGGTCAAGGAGAGGCGAATTTAAACCAAGTAACAAACGTTTATTATTGGTGGCCCAGGACAGTGGACTTGGGTACATTGGTTTACAGAGTCCATTGAACATGTCAGACAAAGACAAATGCAGGTTTAGTAAAACAGAATTGGAAACGGTCACACATCTCGTTGCTGGGTGTGATACACTAAAGGCCTGTATACTGAAAGGCATAATAATGTGGAAAGACTGTTGCACTAGGGATTGTGCAAGCATTATAATATTAAAGTAGCTGAAAAACACTGGAAACATGAACCACAAAGCATCATAGAAAATGATGAAGTTTATATCACATGGGATCACCCCTTACCAACAGTTCAAAAAATAGATGCAAGGAAAACAGATGTAGTGGTCCATGAAAAGACAAAAGTAGCATGGATCACTGAAATTGCTACACCTAGTTGACTACAGTGTCTTACATACAGAAAGACACAAAGTCATAAAATACCAGAATTTGCAGGCAGAAATGAGGGCAATGTGGAAGAAGGATACCCCCAGGCAGTTCCAGTAGTAGCAGGAGCAACAAATCTTATTAAAAAGAATTTAGTCATGTTTTGCAGGAGGAGTCACTTCTGGGAACATTGTGGGTCCTGCGAAGAGCACTTTTGGCTGATTATCACAGATTGAAACAATACTAATTATGTGAACTTTAATCATACTTTGATTTAGGAGTGAGGTCCATTCCCATCATGGTATTCGAAACCCAAAAGACTTGGAGAAATAAATTAATGTCAGATATGCATTACGTAAATCTTTGTCAACACTCTGCAGAATAATGTATTGTTCTATTAGTCCCTAAAACAGTTCTCTATTCATAACATTCAAAACTCAAGTAATACATTCTGTATTTTGAAACAAGCCTTCCTCTGCAGCTGTATACTGAAGTTCATTTGTCAGCAGTTTCAGCTTTGTAAGAAAACATGTTCTGACCTAAACTTTGATGAACCCTGTCCTCTATTTTAGTAAACACTGAATGCATTTCTTCTTTCAAGTAAGCGCATTTTCACTTTTGATTCTACTGGAACATTTTTACTTTATTTTACTAGGGGGGTTGGGAGGGTGGCCTAATGGTTAAGGTGTTTGCCTTACAAACACAAAGTGCAGGGTTTGAGTCTCACAAGAGATAACTGGCTAGGCTTAAAATGGCTCGCAAGGGCAGTTAGCTTAGTACTAACCTATGAACTATGAACTATTTGAATCAGCATGTACACATTGTGTATTGTCTACATTTCCTCATTGAACAGGTATCAGGGGCTATTTTTAAAAACAGAGATGAGCCCAGTATTTATAGGAAGCCAACATATTCAAACTATCTCTTGCATTTTACCAGTTGGCATCCTTTACATCAGTAGAAAGAGAAAAGAGCTGGTGAAGGGCCAAATGGTTAGACGTTCAAGTATGATCTCACAGCAGGAGACTTTTATTCAAGAAAGTAGTAAACTTAGGAAGATATTAAAGTACTTGGCTAGCCACCCAGCTTTATTAATACTATTCTAGAAGAGGTTGTGCTTAAAAATGGGAACAAAAGATTTTCTTTCCCTTGATGGGTAAAAGGAGCTTTATTCTACAGGGCAACAGACAAACAAGTGGTGTTGGGGGGGTTTAACAAGGCTGTGGTCCTTACATTTAACTTCTGCTTTGCCGACATCAAAACTGTGATAGCCAAGAAATGGAAAATATTTACAATGGTGGGAGAACAGTTTGAGTTTGGGTGTTTCCCCCATTTTCGTTTACAAAAAGGCCTTTGTTTTAAATCCCTCCTTGAAGCAGTAAGATCAGTCCCTGATAGCGGTTTACAATGTCCACATTTACTCATCAATGTAGCCACATTTTTGAGGGTTCCTCATTCCACATTGCTGGCTATGGTGAGTTATATTTGAAACAAAAATATTATTGTTCCAGTAAAGGTGTCATTTATGTGACACAGTGCAATGATTGTGCTGGATTTTATATTGGGACGACTGTTAAATCTTTGAGGTCTAGAATTTATCAACTCCTCTACGATATCAGTAAAAGGGAGGAGTGTAATGCACTTTTCAAACACATTAAGCTCAAGAGTTCCCATAGATTTAAACTTTATATTATTTATAGTTTTGGTATTGATAGTTGGGGTGGTCCCTGGATGGACCTGTCAGAATTAAGAGTTAAGATGGCAGCTTAAACTTAACTCTACACATGGATGGGTCCTTAATGATATTGTCTCTGTTGGGTGTATTCTTTGATTAAAAGCTTCCCTTTATATGTAAATTTAGTATGTGACAATAAATATAATTTTTTTTATTGATTATTAATTTTTATCTAAATTTAAAGTGAGTTTGATTTTTATAAGCTTTTTTTATGGGGGACTTGTGTTAGTGTTAAATATTCTCATCACTATCACTATGGATCATGGGTTTTCATTACATATTTGTAAAACGTTCCTTTCTATGTTGGTTGGTAGGTGTTAATATTTTTAACTTATGCCTGTGAACTTTGAAATTAGAAAATATGTATTTAAGGGTCCATGCTTTTTAACTTGTATTTGCTTTAAAATACCCAGCTTTGAACCAGAGCATTATTTTTGGAGAGCATTGACATTAATTTATTTTATTATGGCATCATGGTCAGAACCAGTTAGTTTTAATGGGGGGGGGGGGTTGATTATATTAACAAGCTGGTTTGAAGTCTTACAGGACAAAAGCCCATAATGTTAATATGTATGTATTTTTAATAAAGTGAGCACGCTGTGGTCCAGCTTCCGGGCTTTAATCCCTATCATAACACCTCCACCTGATTTTCTGTTAGAATGTTGGTTACAGTAAAAACATTTATACCCTGATAGAACTGGTTTCCAGTCATTGTTCTTTAACCATGTTTCACAAACAATAACATCAGTCTTGTGGGAACGTAGCATGTTTTTCAATTAAAAAAAATATATTATTAATGTTCCTAGCATTAACAACCATCAGAGATGCATGAAATGTTGCTATCTGTGAACTGTTAAATTTTCTGCCTGGCAAAAAGTACTGCCTTGGGTTTGTGAAATATTGCAAAATATCTGCTACAAAAATTATTTTCCTTAATCTTGAGAGGTGCACACCATCCTGTCTGAACACGTGTGTGCCCAGAATTAGGCTTGGATGCTCTGCACATTTCCAATTTTTAAAACGGGCCTTTTTTTTTTTCATGTAAGTATTTACCCAAAAAATATTTTCATTTATGGTGACATGACTCTTTTCTATATGTAATTTGTGAAAATATGTCCTAACACCTGTAGAAGCTATGCTATCTAAGAGGGTTGTAAGTTTCCTAACAGAGAGTTCTTGTGGATGAGATCATGTGTAATGGCATGAATTAAAACAGATCAGGACTTCCTTACGTCAAGGCATTCTAGGGCCTGCCTCACATCTTCTATTTTTCTTCAAGGCAAGCATAACACTATTAGATGTTCATCATCTTCTCTTCAAATGTAAGTAGCTGTTCCTTTAATAATTGAATCTCAAGGAAGTCAAAGCCAATCTCTGTGGTCTCTGGCTGACTAAATTTGCAGATTGAAATTAGGAGCTGTCATTGAATCTCACACTGACACAAATGTTCTCCAGGAGGGGCTGACACAGACAACTGGTGTCAGAGTCATGGGCTAAAACTAAATGCCAAGAAACGCATAATAGTAACCTCTGGGAAGTCATCCATCCCTGGTAACTATCATACTGACAACACACCCCTTAGAGTTGACCCAGTAATCAGAGACTTGGGGACATTCATAGATAGTAATCAAGTCTTTGACCATCACGTGTCTACAGTGATGAGGAAATGATTCTATGTTGTGCAACTTACAAACAAAGGTATGGCATCTAAGTCCAAGAAAGTCATTGTTCCACTATATTCGGCATTCATCAGACCTATCATTGAGTACAATACCACCTTTGGTATGTACCTAACCACACGTATTCAACAATTGGAATGTCCACAGAGGTTCCTCACTAAAAGAATACAGGGCATAAGTAAAATGTCCTACACAGACCACCTCAAGGCCCTATCCCTGTATTCTGTCTCCTGCAGGCTGTTGAGGGGAGATCTATGCCTGGCATACAGGGCATTGTCAGACCCCACTCTGGTAGACCTTCTGCATATCTACAAAACAAACAGTGCCAGAATTACCCATTCTAAAGACTTAAACCTTGCCTATGATGTAAATAGGACCTGCTGGAGAGAGAGGTATATATCCCAGAGACTACCCCGTCTATGGAACAGGCTCCCCATCATTGTGAAGCAGAGTTCCTTCCTAACCCAATTAAAGTGCAACTTGGACAATTGGATGGGAAACAAGAAATTCATCCCTGGTTTAGCGCCTGTGTCTGTAATGGACACAGGTAACCTGTAAATGTTTTGTCTACCAGGCCCATGCTTGCACTTACCAAGGGTAAAAAAAAATTGTCAAAGATTTGGGATGCATGGCTAGGCTTAAAAAGGCCCTTGTGGTCATTAGCCTAGTAAACAACTATGAACCTATTACAAGAATATCTTTTTTGACGAGATCTGAAGAATCTTCAACTTCTAATTCAGTAATAGCTGCTCTATCAGTTGTTACAAAGGAATGATAGTCATCACCATAAGTCTTATTAATCCCACTGTTTTCTGAGTATATTACATTTGCAAGTATGGAATTCTCATCCAAATGGCTTTGTACATCCCACAGCTTGAGCCATGTTGTTAGTGTCTGTCTTTCTCTTTTTTTCTTACAGTAATGTTCTTCAGTCCTTTGAAATTCAGTTTTAATTTCTTCCATTTCACCTGCCCCTTGCCTCTTTTTTTCTAACATCTCTTTTGGAAAAAATTATGCCTTTGTCTGTAGACTGAAAGTTTTCTGATAGAAAAATGTTATCATTGCCTGTGATCTGTGCATTACGTAACAAAGCCGCGTCCTGTTTGGTACACATTCTCTTAGATTTACACGTAACAAAGCCGTGTCCTTTTTGGTACACGTTCTCTTAGATTTACACGTAACAAAGCCGTGTCCTTTTTGGTACACATTCTCTTAGATTTACACGTAACAAAGCCGTGTCCTTTTTGGTACACATTCTCTTAGATTTACACGTAACAAAGCCGTGTCCTTTTTGGTACACATTCTCTTAGATTTACACGTAACAAAGCCGTGTCCTTTTTGGTACACATTCTCTTAGATTTACACGTAACAAAGCCATGTCCTTTTTGGTACACATTCTCTTAGATTTACACATAACAAAGCCGTGTCCTTTTTGGTACACATTCTCTTAGATTTACACGTAACAAAGCCGTGTCCTTTTGGTACACATTCTCTTAGATTTACACATAACAAAGCCGTGTCCTTTTTGGTACACATTCTCTTAGATTTACACGTAACAAAGCCGTGTCCTTTTTGGTACACATTCTCTTAGATTTACACGTAACAAAGCCGTGTCCTTTTAGGTACACATTCTCTTAGATTTGCACGTAACAAAGCCGTGTCCTTTTTGGTACACATTCTCTTAGATTTACACGTAACAAAGCCGTGTCCTTTTTGGTACACATTCTCTTAGATTTACACGTAACAAAGCCGTGTCCTTTTTGGTACACATTCTCTTAGATTTACACGTAACAAAGCCGTGTCCTTTTTGGTACACATTCTCTTAGATTTACACGTAACAAAGCCGTGTCCTTTTTGGTACACATTCTCTTAGATTTACACGTAACAAAGCCATGTCCTTTTGGTACACATTCTCTTAGATTTACACGTAACAAAGCCGTGTCCTTTTGGTACACATTCTCTTAGATTTACACGTAACAAAGCCGTGTCCTTTTTGGTACACATTCTCTTAGATTTACACGTAACAAAGCCGTGTCCTTTTTGGTACACATTCTCTTAGATTTACACGTAACAAAGCCATGTCCTTTTTGGTACACATTCTCTTAGATTTACACGTAACAAAGCCGTGTCCTTTTTGGTACACATTCTCTTAGATTTACACGTAACAAAGCCGTGTCCTTTTTGGTACACATTCTCTTAGATTTACACGTAACAAAGCCGTGTCCTTTTGGTACACATTCTCTTAGATTTACACGTAACAAAGCCGTGTCCTTTTGGTACACATTCTCTTAGATTTACACGTAACAAAGCCGTGTCCTTTTGGTACACATTCTCTTAGATTTACAAGTAACAAAGCCGTGTCCTTTTGGTACACATTCTCTTAGATTTACACGTAACAAAGCCGTGTCCTTTTGGTACACATTCTCTTAGATTTACACGTAACAAAGCCGTGTCCTTTTTGGTACACATTCTCTTAGATTTACACGTAACAAAGCCGTGTCCTTTTTGGTACACATTCTCTTAGATTTACACGTAACAAAGCCGTGTCCTTTTTGGTACACATTCTCTTAGATTTACACGTAACAAAGCCGTGTCCTTTTTGGTACACATTCTCTTAGATTTACACGTAACAAAGCCGTGTCCTTTTGGTACACATTCTCTTAGATTTACACGTAACAAAGCCGTGTCCTTTTTGGTACACATTCTCTTAGATTTACACGTAACAAAGCCGTGTCGTTTTTGGTACACATTCTCTTAGATTTACACGTAACAAAGCAGTGTCCTTTTTGGTACACATTCTCTTAGATTTACACGTAACAAAGCCGTGTCCTTTTTGGTACACATTCTCTTAGATTTACACATTTATCAGTTTCTTTTTCTTCTGTTTTCTTTGCTGTGAACTTTTCCCTTCCTTTATTTTTTATTTCATTCTATATGATCTGAATCCTCAGACTGATGAATACTTGTTTCCAGAATTCCAAAGATGTCAGGGGCATCGTCTTGTTTCATAGGGGTTGAGTGATCTTTACATACAATAGACGTTTCCTTTCATAATGTGTTCTATTTGTTCTTTGTGTAACATTATTTATCTCACCAGTCCAGTCATTAATGTATGTAACAACAGTTCCCCAAGCCGTGCCAATTGCACAAGTGCAGTCGTCATCAGTAAATCTAGATTTACTTCTAACAGTGGTAAGCAAATCATCCAGCTTTTGACAAGAGGAACACAGATCACTGTTATCAGGCGTTACCTTTAAATATGCATAGCATGTATTACACTGTACAAGATACTTGTGCATTAGTAAATCATTAATGGCCTACTCATTTAAGGAATCCATATTCAACTTCAAATGAATAAAACATTATAAAATAAAACAATAATGAAAACCCCTTACTACAGAATTCAAAGAGCGCTTAAATCAACTTATACGAGAAAAGTACACAAACAATATACAACTAAATACTAAAGTAAGTGCAGTAAAGGAGCCGCTCTCACTCTACAAGCTCACTGTCTCTCTCAGTTGCACCTCTTTTTAACACTAAAGATCAACAAATCACAAACCAAGAGGCATGATTATTTAGCTAAGTTCTGGATTGTCCTATCTGCAGTCTGTGTGACTTCATAGCTGACTATGTGCTTTAGGATGCCTAGAGTTTGCTGTCTAAAACCTACCCCTTTCTAACAACAAACAGTTAAAATTAAAGGTAAAACAACAAAATATAAATCAAAGGGGTAATTGGCGAGGCCTAAAATGGCCCCAGAGGACAGTTAGCCTAGTACAAATCTATGAAAAAGTTAATTTTCTTGTCTAGAAGCTATCCCTTCCTTCCCATAAAGAGTGAAAAACAGTGGTAAGAAATAAAACATTTACATAAAACTTCTCTTACTAGGCAATTTCACAATAAAGCACAAACCAGTACAGGATTGCTTTGATAAGTTCTGGATGCTTAATAGAATAACATTAATCGGATATGTGATTCAGACGAAAATGCACTGAGCATTTGGAAGTGAAAGAACAAAGAGCTGAGATTTGGGGAGCAGATGGTAAAAAAAGATGAGGTAATAAAATAGGATGAAACTATACCAACCTTTAGTTAACTGAACTCTGATCAACCTGCATATACTGGTTTATTAATAGTGTTGAAGGAAGACGTGTGCAGAGCCAGGATATTACACTTGTTAAACCACAAATAGTACATTTTATAACTACGACCAGAATAGAAGTGGAAGACTTGAAAAGAGTAATAAGTGAACTATGTAAGGCAGTATTACATTTGAGGAGAGTGTACAGTATAAACTTAAAAATGGCACCGAGTGAAGCAGAGATATTACAGATGCTCAGTGGGAGGGGGGGTGCTATTCTTTATTATGCAAATGAAATTAGGAGATTTAGATTTTTTTTTCTTTTGCTTGACAATGTTTGCACAAATGTTTCTATGCCAATACAAGAGTTTTAAAACAAAAGTTCCTACAGATAACGGGCATATCAGAAGAGATTCTTGGAACAAATGCTTTGGCAATATGCAGAATTATTTCAGTGCAAAAATTAGTTGAACAATATGCCAAATCTTATACTTGAAGAGAATTTAGCATCAGTATCAGATTTTTTTTTTTATCCAGGTGGTGTAAGGTAACACGTACAAAGAATGTAGAAGATTTTCAGTCTTTGGTGCTGGTTGTGTTGATATTGGCCGAAACTAGAAAATGCAAAATCAAAGCAAGGCATCAGTAATAGAGGTCAAAAGATGATTACAGAGTTTAAAAGTGTGGAACTAAGAACTGTCATTAGAAATAGAATTCCTTGATAAAAATGGGCCGAATGGGATACTGTAATGGAAGTGGAACTCCAAGAAGGCACGGACACAGAGCACAGCGCCAAAGATGTAGATGTGCTTAATAAAATTGACTAATATAAGCTGTGAAGCCACTGGTTCAGTTAAGATTCGTAATGTAGTGATGGTAAAACAATACGATCGCTAGTTAAAAATAATTCTGAGTGACACCACTGGTTCACTTAATAATTTTTATACAGTGATGATAGAACAGTGTGGTCACTAGTTAAAAATAATTCTAAGCTAATGTTTTACAGAAGAGGGAAGTGTTATACGATAATAGGAGTTACGGCTGATGAGCGAATACAGGAATAACTTGTGCTGAGAGATAATTCCATTTTGGCGGGACAGTTTTACTATTGAAATTTTCACTTGTAGCAAGGCCAGAAAAGGAGACAGATTAGCGTCAGGTTGGTAGTGTCCTGACTTCTGACAGAGAGCAGGCAGAGTTTGTTTATTTGAAGTTCCATTTCTAGGGTAGGCAGAAGGAACTGTTTAGCATTTATCATCATCAGCACTGTTTCCCCCATTTTCTACATGGGGTCGGGATGTCCGCTCAACTGTTGCCATCTCTCCTGATCCAGTGTAACCCTCCCACCTTCTCCAGTCATGCCTGACCCTCAAGTCTTCTGTCACACAATCCATCCATCTTTTTGCTGGACATCTTAGTTTTCTCTTACTTTCTTCCTCTCAGTCCTAAATCTTCTTCACCAGATTGTTTATGCTTTCCTGTGCATGTTCCTAAACCACCATAATCCGTTCTTCTTGACTTCTCTACAGTTGGAGCTGCTTGGGTTTCTGCTTTGATGTTTTCATCTCTTCGTCTGCCCAGCAGTGTGCATCCTACCACACCTCTCAAACACTTTATCTCCATCACCTCTAGCTTCCTCAACTGCTCTGCCTTCACTGATCAGGATTCTCTACCATATAGTAGTACTGGTCACACTTTCACTGATCAGATTATGTACCATATAGTAGTACTGGTCACATCTTCACTGATCAGGATTGTGTACCATATAGTAGTACTGGTCACACCTTCACTGATCAGGATTCTGTACCATATAGTAGTACTGGTCACACTTTCACTGATCAGATTATGTACCATATAGTAGTACTGGTCACACCTTCACTGATCAGGATTGTGTACCATATATTAGTACTGGTCACACCTTCACTGATCAGGATTCTGTACCATATAGTAGTACTGGTCACACCTTCATTGATCAGGATTCTGTACCATATAGTAGTACTGGTCACACCTTTACTGATCAGGATTCTGTACCATATAATAGTACTGGTCACACCTTCACTGATCAGGATTCTGTACCATATAGTAGTACTGGTCACACCTTTACTGATCAGGATTCTGTACCATATACTAGTACTGGTCACACCTTCACTGATCAGGATTATGTACCATATAGTAGTATTTGGTCACACCTTCACTGATCAGGATTCTGTACCAAATAGTAGTACTGGTCACACCTTCACTGATCAGGATTCTGTACCATATAGTAGTACTGGTCACACCTTCACTGATCAGGATTCTGTACCATATACTAGTACTGGTCACACCTTCACTGATCAGGATTATGTACCATATAGTAGTATTTGGTCACACCTTCACTGATCAGGATTCTGTACCAAATAGTAGTACTGGTCACACCTTCACTGATCAGGATTCTGTACCATATAGTAGTACTGGTCACACCTTCACTGATCAGGATTCTGTACCATATAGTAGTACTGGTCACACCTTCACTGATCAGATTCTATACCATATAGTAGTACTGGTCACACCTTCACTGATCAGGATTCTGTACCATATAGTAGTACTGGTCACAACTTCACTGATCAGGATTCTGTACCATATAGTAGTACTGGTCACACCTTCACTGATCAGGATTCTGTACCATATAGTAGTACTGGTCACACCTTCACTGATCAGGATTCTGTACCATATAGTAGTACTGGTCACACCTTCACTGATCAGGATTATGTACCATATAGTAGTACTGGTCACACCTTCACTGATCAGGATTCTGTACCATATAGTAGTACTGGTCACACCTTCACTGATCAGGATTATGTACCATATAGTAGTACTGGTCACACCTTCACTGATCAGGATTCTGTACCATATAGTAGTACTGGTCACACCTTCACTGATCAGATTCTGTACCATATAGTAGTACTGGTCACACCTTTACTGATCAGGATTCTGTACCATATAGTAGTACTGGTCACACCTTCACTGATCAGGATTCTGTACCATATAGTAGTACTGGTCACACCTTCACTGATCAGGATTATGTACCATATAGTAGTACTTGGTCACACCTTCACTGATCAGGATTCTGTACCATATAGTAGTACTGGCCACATCTTCACTGATCAGGATTCTGTACCATATAGTAGTAGTACTGGTCACACCTTCACTGATCAGGATTATGTACCATATAGTAGTACTGGTCACACCTTCACTGATCAGGATTCTGTACCATATAGTAGTACTGGTCACACCTTCACTGATCAGGATTCTGTACCATATAGTAGTAGTACTGGTCACACCTTCACTGATCAGGATTCTGTACCATATAGTAGTACTGGTCACACCTTCACTGATCAGGATTATGTACCATATAGTAGTACTGGTCACACCTTCACTGATCAGGATTCTGTACCATATAGTAGTACTGGTCACACCTTTAATGATCAGGATTCTGTACCATATATTAGTACTGGTCACACCTTCACTGATCAGGATTCTGTACCATATAGTAGTACTGGTCACACCTTCACTGATCAGGATTCTGTACCATATAGTAGTACTGGTCACACCTTCACTGATCAGGATTCTGTACCATATAGTAGTACTGGTCACACCTTCACTGATCAGGATTATGTACCATATAGTAGTACTGGTCACACCTTCACTGATCAGGATTCTGTACCATATAGTAGTACTGGTCACGCCTTCACTGATCAGGATTCTGTACCATATAGTAGTACTGGTCACACCTTCACTGATCAGGATTCTGTACCATATAGTAGTACTGGTCACACCTTTAATGATCAGGATTCTGTACCATATAGTAGTACTGGTCACACCTTCACTGATCAGGATTATGTACCATATAGTAGTACTTGTCACACCTTCACTGATCAGGATTCTGTACCATATAGTAGTACTGGTCACACCTACACTGATGTACCATATAGTAGCACTGGTCACACCTTTACTGATCAGGATTCTGTACCATATAGTAGTACTGGTCACACCTTTACTGATCAGGATTATGTACCATATAGTAGTACTGGTCACACCTTCACTGATCAGGATTCTGTACCATATAGTAGTACTGGTCACACCTTTACTGATCAGGATTCTGTACCATATGGTAGTAAAGGTCACACCTTCACTGATCGGGATTCTGTACCATATAGTAGTACTGGTCTCACCTTCACTGATCAGATTCTGTACCATATAGTAGTACTGGTCACACCTTCACTGATCAGATTCTGTACCATATAGTAGTACTGGTCACACCTTCACTGATCAGGATTATGTACCATATAGTAGTACTGGTCACACCTTTACTGATCAGGATTCTGTACCATATAGTAGTACTGGTCACACCTTCACTGATCAGGATTATGTACCATATAGTAGTACTGGTCACACCTTCACTGATCAGGATTCTGTACCATATAGTAGTACTGGTCACACCTTCACTGATCAGGATTCTGTACCATATAGTAGTACTGGTCACACCTTTACTCATCAGGATTATGTACCATATAGTAGTACTGGTCACACCTTCACTGATCAGGATTCTGTACCATATAGTAGTACTGGTCACACCTTCACTGATCAGGATTCTGTACCATATAGTAGTACTGGTCACACCTTCACTGATCAGGATTCTGTACCATATAGTAGTACTGGTCACACCTTCACTGATCAGGATTCTGTACCATATAGCAGTACTGGTCACACCTTCACTGATCAGGGTTATGTACCATATAGTAGTAGTACTGGTCACACCTTCACTGATCAGGATTCTGTACCATATAGTAGTACTGGTCACACCTTCACTGATCAGGATTCTGTACCATATAGTAGTACTGGTCACACCTTCGCTGATCAGGATTCTGTACCATATAGCAGTACTGGTCACACCTTCACTGATCAGGATTATGTACCATATAGTAGTAGTACTGGTCACACCTTCACTGATCAGGATTCTGTACCATATAGTAGTACTGGTCACACCTTCACTGATCAGGATTCTGTACCATATAGTAGTACTGGTCACACCTTCACTGATCAGATTCTGTACCATATAGTAGTACTGGTCACACCTTCACTGATCAGGATTCTGTACCATAAAGTAGTACTGGTCACACCTTCACTGATTCTGTACCATATAGTAGTACTGGTCACACCTTCACTGATTCTGTACCATATAGTAGTACTGGTCACACCTTCACTGATCAGGATTCTGTACCATATAGTAGTACTGATCAGGATTCTGTACCATATAGTAGTACTGGTCACACCTTCACTGATCAGGATTCTGTACCATATATTAGTACTGGTCACACCTTCACTGATCAGGATTCTGTACCATATAGTAATACTGGTCACACCTTTACTGATCAGGATTCTGTACCATATAGTAGTACTGGTCACACCTTCACTGATCAGGATTCTGTACCATATAGTAGTACTGGTCACACCTTCACCGATCAGGATTCTGTACCATATAGTAATACTGGTCACACCACTTTTTTGTACACCTTACATTTCAGCTTCTTCGTTCTTCTGTCATACACTACATTTGACTCACTGTACCATTTGGCTGTGCCCTCTCTAATTTAACTTTGACCCCCTCCTTCAGACTTTCCTTCTTTTTAACTGCCTTTCCCAGATACTTGAAGCTGCTAACTTGTTCTGCTATTTCCCTTCTATCACTTTTCTTATGATCCCCCCCCCATTTCCAAGCATTGCACCTGTTATCTGTATTCAGTTTCATCCTATGTGCCTTCAGTTTTATATTCCATTGCCCCACCTATGCTGAAGTTCTTGTTCAGAGTCTGCCTGTAATGCCACATCTTCTGAGTACAGCAACTTTGTTGATTTGTCCCATCCAGCCTGTTTGTTAATGTAGTCCATCACCAGTATAAAGAGCAGTGGGCTCAGAGCTGAACCATGTTGAATACACACTCCCACTGGGAGCCCCTCTCTTAGTCTGAATACTGTTCGCACTCATGCCATTGGATCTTGTATATAGCCTGTACTTATATCAGTGTTTCTGGGCCTTTGAACTGTTGCAGGATTACCCAAGTCTGCTTTCTTGGGACTGTTACCCATCTTTTCTCCACGTCTAGGAATACTCAGTTGGGCTCTTTTCCTCATCTCTTGTTTCTTCTTGACTATCTGTCACACTGTATACATCGGGTCAGTTGTGCTGCAGCTTAATTCAGATCTGAACTGCTCACAGCCCATTTTACTTTTTACTACTTTGCATATTCATTTATCAGTCACTGTCTCCAGAACCTTCATAGAATGTGACGGGAGTTTGATACCTCTGTACTGCCCACAGTTGTGAATTCCCCCTTTGTTCTTGAATACTGACACTAGTACGCCTATTTTCTAGACATCTAGGATACGCCATACTGCTGTGAGGACCCTCAGAAGCCAGTTCCCGCCAAACTCGCTCAACATCTTGATCTTGTCTGCTGTGACTTCATCTGAGCCTGCCTTATCTGCTGTGACCTCATCTGAGCCTGCCTTATCTGCTGTGACCTCATCTGAGCCTGCCTTATCTGCTATGACCTCGTCTGAGCCTGCTGCTTTCCCTGACTCATTTACCTTGGCCTGAGGCAGTACAGCTTCTGTGAGGTTTTCTTCGTTCAGAAGCTGCTGGAAGTCCTTCTGACTACTTTTCATGTCCTGTGGACTGATGAGCAGGTTGATGTCCTTCAAGAGTGCAACTGCAGTCCTGACATATGGGTTGTCCTGCCTCAGGCAGCCCTTCGGTCGGCCAGATTCCAAAGTCTGGGTCCGGCATTGGCCGATGTCGCCTCCTCCCCGATGTCAGAGCGGCTGGAGTATAAAGGCATCCGCCGACGCCATCTTCTCCAGTCTTTCTTGCCGCGCGGTGCCCGAAGCAGAAGCAGTTCGCAAGTGCCGGTCGGTCAGCTCCTGTGTTTTCAGTTACCGATGTCATCTAAAAGCTAAGTACCCCATTGGGGAACATTTTTTCTTGCCTCAGCCGATGTCAGAAAAAATTGAAAAAGTTAATAATTGTTTGTCTTGTGGTAAACAAATACCTCATAAGGACTTCCATTCTTACTGCCTCCCTTGCCTGGGCCCAGACCACGACGTCTCGGCCTGTGCTGCCTGTGCTTGCTTTAATAAGCGCACACTCAGGCGCCGGGCAGAATTTGCCGAAGACTTTTTTGGTGAATCTTTCGCTTATATCATGCCGTCGGAACAACCGACAGCACAATCTACCAAAAAACGCAAGGACCGGGACCGACATCCTCGGCCCGCGTCGTCGACCGATACCATGCCTAAGCCCTCTGTGAGTGCATCGATCCCTTCAGAAGCGGTAATTCAATCGCCCCAGGCCGACTACACCGCTTTAACGCATTCTTCGGTCCCGGAGATTTCAACGGTGCTGGTTGTTGATTTTCCTCCAGAAACCGAAGCTCTAGATTTACCCGACACCATTCCTGTGGACAAGGTTACCCCTGCACGTGGGGCAGCTAGGCCTCCGGTATCCATGTCCATCAAGGCCTTTGCACGTGCTAAGGCTGCCAGCCAGGCCAAGGCCCATCCTAAATCTACTTCTCAGGGCCCCTCTTCTGATAGACAGATCATGACGCTTGCTGCAGATCTAATCTCTCTTATCAGGGGTTCTCAGCCGCACCCAGACAGAGGTTCTCAGCCTCCTGCAGATAAAAGGCCTAGAACTGAGCAGACAGACACCCTCTCTTCAGATGAAGCCTCTGGGGATTCAGAGCACTCAAATACCCAGGAAGAATCCTTCCAGGCCTATGAGGACTCGGATGCTGAGGATTCAATTCCCTCTGCCTCCCCTCCAGAGGATATTTCTTTTGGTGAAGTTCTCCACTCCATGAGAGAACATTTTCAGTGGCAGGGTCAGGATTTTTCTGACTCCAGGAAAAGGCTACGTACCTTCCTTAAGCTACCCCAACACAGACCTTTAGCTATTCCTCCAGTGCTGGATGTCCTTGATGATGTATACTCAGACTCCAGTGCTTCGCCTGATTCTCTACCCCCTGCTGCTGTCAAGCCTGACCGATATTACAGGGTCCCTGAAACCCATAAGCATCTCTTTAAGGCCCACTCTGTGGATCTAGAAACTATTTCACAGGGCCCCAAAGGAGTGGCTACTTCCTTGGCCGAAAACCCTCTGCCCGCTGACAGGGAAGCTAGGTCCCTGGAGAGATGGGGCAAAAATGTTTATACCTCTTCCACCCTTGCCATGAGGTCACTTACTGCCTTTTTCATATGTTTCAGTACCAGGATTACTTAATGGATGATTTGCAGAAAAAGTTAGCCTCTCCTGAGCCTATAGATAGAAAGGCATTGCAGGATTTGGTTCATAATACTCAGCAGGTTAGCAATCATTTTCTTCAGTATGGTTATGATGCATTGGAAGCTTCATGTAGGGCAGCCATGACAGGGGCCGTTATACGTAGACATGCTTGGTTGAAAGAACAGCCACTGCCAGACCATGTTAAAGTTAAGCTCCTGGATGCACCTCTGGATAAACAGAAGCTTTTCGGTGCTAATGCACAGGATGTGTTGAAGTCTATTGAGGAAAAGGCAAAATCAGTACAGACTGTCAAGGATTTCCTCCAGGTTCAGCCTCCCAGATTCAGCAGAAATTGACCTTCAAAGAATTGGTCCTTTCCAGACTCAGACAAGTTTCAAAGGGGAAAACACAGGCATGCTCGAGGTAGAGGGCAATACCGAGGCTCCTACAGGGGCCACCAGTGGCAACCACCAAATCAAAGAAGTGGCGCAGGGAGTTCACCTGCACCACAGGGACAGTCACAATGACTTGACTTTCACTCCGCCTACCAAGGCTCAAAGAGAAGCACCTCTAGGCGGAAAATTATCCTTATTCTCAAAGAACTGGCACATTTTAACCAAGGACAAATGGATTCTGGACGTAATAGACAGAGGTTACAGGTTCCACTTCCACACCTTATCAACAAGACGAGGCATACCAAACCTGCCACAAAATCAAAGGGCAGAGGCTTTCTTACAAGTTTCAAAGCTGTTACAAATAAAAGCTATAGAAAAGGTTCCTCCTCAGGAACAAGGCCAGGGATTCTATTCAAGACTGTTCCTTGTTCCAAGAAAAGAAAAGCAATGGAGGCCTATCCTGGACTTGTCCATTCTAAACACCTTTCTCATTGTGCCAAAATTCAAAATGCTGACGTTACAGAATCTCCTTCCCATGCTGGGCAAGGGGTCTTGGCTGGTTACTCTGGACCTCAAGGAGGCATACCTGCATGTCCCAGTCAGACACAGCTGCAGAAGATACCTCAGATTTCTTGCAGGAACAGAGCATTATCAATTCTCAGCATTGCCGTTTGGCTTATCTACTGTGCCCAGAGTATTCACGAAATGCCTGGCATCAGTAGTTGCACATTGCAGACTCCAGGGGATTCAAATATACCCTTACCTGGACGACTGCCTCCTACAAGCAGACAGCAAACAAACCTTGATAAAAAACTTGGACTATGTCATTCAGTTGCTACAGGCTTTGGGATACACTGTCAACATTCAAAAATCAAGACTATTGCCATCCCAAAAGATTATTTTTCTAGGAGCAAAACTGGACACACAATCACAAATGGCTTTCCTCACAGAGGAGAAACAACAGCATTTACCAGATTACTTCAAAAGCCTAGCAAAACTTACCCAGCTGACCGCAAGGAAGATCCTGCAGGCCCTGGGTTTTATGGCATCTTGCATTCTTCTGATCCCTCTGGCAAGGCAACACATGAGAAAGCTACAATGGTACCTAAAAAGCTTATGGTCTCAACACAGCCACAACCTAGAAGACTTAATACCACTCATTCCATGCCTGCAAAGGGAATTTTTGTGGTGGGCTCAAGCAAGCCATTTAAACGAAGGCATGCCTTTCAACAAAGTTCAAGCAAGTCAAACCATTACAACAGACGCCTCAGATCATGGATGGGGGGCACACATGGAGGACAGATGCATTCAAGGTCAATGGACTCCCATGGAAATGCCTCTGCACATAAATCAAAAAGAGATGTTGGCAGTGATACATGCAATAGAAGCCTTTGGAAAAACTCTTCAACAAGGCCATCTGCTAATAAGGACAGACAACACCACTGTCATGTGGTATATAAACAAACAAGGAGGCACTCACTCATATCCCCTCTGCAGACTAACAATGGCTCTTTGGGAAAAGTCCCTGAAACTGAACATCCATTTGCAATCCCAGTTTGTTCCGGGCAAGGACATTGTTCTGGCGGACAGGTTGAGCAGAAATTTCGAGGATCCACACGAATGGATGCTGCATCCACACATTTTCTCACAAATAACAACTGCATGGGGAAGACCGGACATAGATCTC
Organism: Protopterus annectens; assembly: GCF_019279795.1. Classification (NCBI taxonomy): domain Eukaryota; kingdom Metazoa; phylum Chordata; order Ceratodontiformes; family Protopteridae; genus Protopterus; species Protopterus annectens. Next base: position 1,354,686,601 of record NC_056747.1, read on the forward strand.
TTTGCTTCTCATCTCAATCACCACCTGGACAGGTTCTGCTCAAGGACGCACCATCCTCTAGCCTGGAGAACGGATGCTTTCTCCTTCAGCTGGAATACCCTAAAAATCTATGCATTCCCTCCTCTTCCATTACTGACCAAGGTGTTACTGAAGATCAAAGCAGAGCAACCAAAAGGAATATTGATAGCTCCAGACTGGCCGAGGCAGCATTGGTATCCCTTGCTACTGAGCATAACTCACACCAAACCGTGGCCCTTGCCCCAATGGCCTCTGCTCCTAACTCAACACAATTACAGGACTGTTCATCAAAACCTGCAAACATTACAACTGACAGCCTGGAGGGTTCCATGACTTTGACCCATGTCCCCCTCTCCGAAAAGGTTCAGGAAATCTTGCTGGAAGCACGCAGACCTTCCACCAGAAAGATCTATTCGGCCAAGTTGAAGAGATTCATCATCTGGAATGCCAAAAAGGGCCAGGATGCATCAGTGATGAGCATACCTCAGATATTAGAATACTTGGCAGAAATGTTTCATAGTGACCTCTCATATTCTTCCATTAAAATTCACGCTTCAGCAGTCTCAGCAAATTACAACTGTGACCCACCTGTGTTTTCGCAACCCTTGCTAAGACAGTTTCTAAGAGGGATAAAGAATATCAAACCTCCCAGAAAACCACCAGTTCCTGCATGGGACCTCAACTACGTCTTGGAAAAATTAACTCTTCCTCCTTTTGAACCAGCAGCATCTTTGGAAATGCAATTTCTCTCCTGGAAAACTGTCTTCCTGTTGGCAGTTACCTCAGCAAGAAGAGTCTCGGAGATACAGGCCCTCATGGCAGTACCTCCCTTTCTCATTTTTCATCAGGACAGAGTTTCTCTAAGGACCAATCCTTCATTCATGCCAAAAGTGATATCCAGGGTGTCTCTAAATCAAGCAATTCACCTGCCTACTTTCTTTCCCAATCCTCAAAATAAAGGGGAAAAGCTGCTGCATACTTTAGACATACACAGACAATTACGCTACTACTTGGACAGAACAAAGACCACCTGGAAGTCTGACCAACTATTTGTAGCCTATGCTGCCGGAGTGCAAGGAAAGGCAGTCTCCAAACAAACAATTTAAAAATGGATTGGACACTGCATCAGATTCTGTTACTCCTTCCATGGAAAGGTTGTGCCAGCCAATATTAGGCCACACTCAACAAGAGCTATAGCCACATCCACAGCCTTTCTAAGAGGAGTGGCTACAAAGGACATTCTAGAGGCTGCTACATGGAGCTCCGTGCATACATTTACCAAACACTACAACCTGCCTTTATACTCCAGATCCTGAGCAGGCTTTGCTTCTGCAGTCCTGCAGGGTCTTTTAACTACACCATCCCTTGCTTAGATCCTACCACCCCCAGCTTGGCTATGGTATTCAACCCATATGTCAGGACTGCAGTTGCATTCTTGAAGGACATAGTACAGTTTTGTACCCACCATAAATGTAGATATCCGATAGATATGCAACTGCATTCAGGTTTTCCCTCCCTCCTACCCCTCTGCTTTTTTCCTTGGGTCCATTCCCTCTCTCCTTTTTAGCTGGGGATATCTGTTATGGTGTATCTGTTTATTACTGTTGTGCATGTCTGGAATTTTTTGTTTATCCATTCACAAAATTTAGCCTTCCTTGGAGGGCACCTGGCATCTGGGGCAAGAAACACTGAAGAAGATGGCGTCGGTGGATGCCTTTATACTCCAGCCACTCTGACGTTGGGGAGGAGGCGACATCGGCCGATGCCGGACCCAGACTTTGGAATCTGGCCGACCGAAGGGCTGCCTGAGGCAGGACGACCCATATGTCAGGACTGCAGTTGCATATCTATCGGACATCTACATTTATGGTAGGTACAAAATTGTACTTTTTGGCATCCGTTATGGGGAGTATCTGACTATTTTCTTTATCCTTCTATCTTTGCCTTGCAGCCTTGATAGTTTCTTTGTGCCACCTATTGAATCACTTTCCAGAAGCTGGGAGAGTGCATCTGGGGCCTTGTTCTTTAGTATTACAACTCCTCTTGTAGCCTGTTTGTTAGGCAACCAGTATTCCTTCCTAGCATGGTCCATCTTTTCTATTTTCCACTTTTTCCTGTGCTCTGTTGTTTTGATGACTTTTATGAGTTCTGCATTCCAACACCAGGCTTCCTTATATACCTTGATTCCATGCCTGGCTCGCCTGCATACTTGCTGTATAGTCCTCTCACATGCTGTTTGAGGTGCTGCCATTCCTCTTCAACTCCACCTATTTCCTCTTCTTTTTGGGAGTGCTAGAGCCCCTTACTGATTCATTGAACTGTACTCTATCTCCAGTCAGCTTCCAGGTCTACAGCTTGGACTCTGTTGACCTTGGAGCCTTCCCTGACCACGTATGCAGCTGATTGTGTTCAACCAGCAATTTATGCTGTGGGGCCAACTGTTTCTCTGGGAATACCATTTGAGTTTAGCATTTTAAAAATAAGGATGAAAAAAAAGGTGTGTGAAATGATCTGTAACCAGAAGGCAGTTTGTCTTTTGCAGGGTGAAAGAGTGATTGAGTTTGGACAAAAGACAAATGATTGGTAACCAGGAAAAAATGAATTCACCAAAGGAAATACGTTCCGGCACTATTAAGGCTGTCCCATATATATTGCTTCAACTCTGCTTCATCTTCGTTGTAACCGCCAGCATACACCATAAAGAGGCGGTGAGTGTTTAAATTAATAATTTTGTACTTTAATGCGAAAAACAAAAACCACAAGGACAACGGACAATCAGATTTAGCGCTTTCGTCTCCTTCACGGAGACTTCATCAGAATCTGTTTTGAATTAAAACAGCCTTTTATATAGTTCCCAATAGTAGTTAAATTAGTTAATTAATAAATTGATTAATTGTTATATGCAAATACAACATAGTTTTTAAAAGGGCCATTCACTTTCATGGTAAAATCATTCCTGCTGTATTCAAATACCACATATTAAAATGTTCAAACATACTATTCTATTCAAAAATAAATAAATATGTGTATGTATATGTAAAATAATAAATAATATAAATGTAGCTATGTTAATATATTGTATATATTGTATGAAATAAAACAAGATAGAACCAATACAGATTGTAAAATATTACTTGTGTTATGAGATAATCAAGGCTCAGAAACAATCTACGGCATAATTATAAATATAAATATAAGTATCAATATAATAATATAAATATAAATATCAATGTAATATGAATGAATTATTATAAAAACTGTTATAAAACTTTTATAAAAACTTTTTCCTATTACATATACACTAAAGGTAATACATGTAAATGTATATATAAATATGTAAATATATAAATAAAAGTAAATGAATAAATAGATGAATTAATGTCTTATAATAATAAACTAATTAATTAATTAATTAATTAATTCAGTGTTGTTGCTGGCGGTTACAACGAAGATGAAGCAGAGTTGAAGCAATATATATGGGACAGCCTTAATAGTGCCGGAACGTATTTCCTTTGGTGAAAAGACAAATGATATTAATTGCTGCTTGTGTCTTAAAAGTATTATATGTATATAACTTCACATAGTTTGTTGGCTTGGCATGTTATGAGGGTTTGTGTGCATCAGTGAATGGGGCGAGTTATGCTGTCTGTAGAAGTATCTACTGGCAGGGTCTCCCATGATAGAAAGATCTCAGCAGCGATGTCAGACTAAAGCAAGCCACCCAGGCTGCAACAGTATATCTGTGGAAGAACGGCTTGGCAATCTACTTCCATATTCCATCCATCCACCCACAACATCTTTTCCCATTTTTAGCCCTGAGGTCAGGGTGTCACTTTCACAATCATCTAGAGCCAAGGTTCCCACCACCTGGTGGCTATCCCTTCTGTATTATGCCACAAAAAAATGTGAACAATCACAATAAAATGAGCTATGATAACATGTTACTGTCAGCCCTTACCTGGCTCTGTGAAGACCAGAATTTATTTAGAAAAACTGTGTCGATATGAGTTGAAGTCAACTTGACAGCACCTACCAACATATCTGTATAGTAATTGGTTGGACATATTCAAGTCGTGGGATGCATATACTCTTTGCCAAAGCTTTTCTGGCTTTTTTGGTGCGGTTGTTTGAAGTGGAGTAGGAGCATTTCAGTTGAGCAGTAACTTAGTTCAAGTATTATTGCAAGGTACTTGTACTGTTTGATGCTATTTGGTTGGTTACTCAGGATAGTGATCAATGGGGGGGGAGGAAGGCAGTTTTATGTTTCTGTTAGAAGGTAATTTTATTAACATTAAGAGCAAGTTTATTATGGTCCGTCCAAGTAAGGATGATTGGGAAATCCTTTTGAAGGACTGATTGAACTGAGGACATTCTGCAGAGGATGTCTGCATGAAGTGTTATTTCACCTGAAGAGATAGAAGTGTAAATACCATTAATAAAGAAAGACTGAGAATAAGACAGGCTCAAGAATGGATCCCTGAGGGACTTTGACAGATAAGGAGCCTTTCTCAGTTTGTAGTGTACCAGCATGGACTAAACATTTTAGTGAGGTAATTCGTAAACCAGTGTTATCTCCAAAGTCTACAGCATTCGGTTTGTGAAGGAGAATAGTGTCCTACACTTTCAAATGTTTTGTACAGATCGACGAAGACTGCCCCAATAATCACTCCTTTTCCATAGCTGAGAAGATTCTGTTATTTTATTTCAATTTTTCTTTTATTTTTCTCTGTGAACTATCTTTCTGAAAGCTGTTACATCAGTTCTCTGATGTAATCGGTTGTGATTTCCTTAGCAAAGTAGAACAACTAGTGACATGTGGCTCTTCATAAAACATGACATGTTTCTACTGGTGAAACACAGGATATTGGAAAAAAGAAAAAAAAACAGTTTATGACAAGGACCAAAGTAAAAGTTTTTACAAAGCAGTACTTATGAAAAATGTTCTCATTTTTAAGTGATGATGACACTGCAGAAAAATATTTTAAAATTGAACAGTTAAAGGTTTCTGCCAGCTTTGACATTTATTATGAGTGTCCTAGCTTCTTAGCTGTGGTTGTATTTCTCTGACTGTCCAGCTGATATTCAATTAATAATAACTTTGTCTTTCTGTAAGGAACTAGAGAAACGTTCAACCCCCGAGTCTGCTGCCTTTCTCAAGTCACGTCCAACAGAACGTAGAACACGTCGCTTAAATGATCGCTGTCGAACACAACCAGTTACCACAGAGGAAGTGGAGGTTGCAAGCGGGTATGATGTCACTAGTTTTTTTGATTTGTTGTTACCAGATGTAACAATGTCTGTATACCATGTTATGATGGGATCTGTAGTCTCTTGTAGATTAATTGCATTTGTGCACATTATGTGTGTCAACTGGAAAAGCCATAATGATGCATTGCCTATCAGCTGCAGAAATAACATTAGCTATACAAGTGTTACTGCTTGTCAAAGTCATCTTCATAGAAGATTTTATTTCAATTTGCTTAAAATGGTATTGAGATAGCTTTGCAAATTTCACATTATAGTATGCTTTTTTGCATATGTATATAAATATGTTTTGTGTGCATGTGTTTGGAACTTGTTTGTGTGTGCTCTCAAGTCAGTGTTGACTCATGCTGAACAATCCAGATAGTTGTCTTGAATGGTGTTCTGTCTTCCATCAGATGACTAATCTATGACAGAAAGGCATCAGTCAGTTTAGTGTATGAACCCATTATTTTGTGGGCATTCATATTTTAAGTTGATCTTTGACCAACCAATTTCCAAGCATGATGTCTTTTTCTAGTCTTGTCATTTGAGCTTCCAGAAAACTCTTAGGTGTTATCCCTACTGATACTGATTGATTCTTTGGACATTCCAGCATCGTAATTCAAAGACTTCAATTTTCTCCGTCTTATTTGTTTAGTGTCCAGTTTTCACCTCTGTATGATACTGAAAATACCAAAGCTTGGACAAGTGGTATCTTTGTATGCAAGAATGACTTTATTTTTGTTTAATTGTAATAACAAGGTAGGTAGTCTTATCTAAACATCCTTTTCAGCCTTGACCTGGACCACAAGACAGAACTGACACACAATACAGGTAAGGGATCTAAAGACACTTTTCAGCCATGATCTGGACCACAACACAGAATGACACAGTACAGTACAGGTAAGGGGTCTAAAGACACTTTTCAGCCATGACCTGGACCACAACACAGATTGACACAGTACAGTACAGGTAAGGGATCTAAAGACGCTTTTCAGCTATGACCTGGACCATAAGACAGAATGACACATACAGTACAGGTACGGGAATTCTCAAAAGATACCGTGTTCTTTTCCTAGCCTTAACATTAAAAGTTGCATTGCACTTGAGTTGAAAGGATATATGCAGTAAGTAAATATACTTTGTAATGATCACACTGCATGAGAAACCTATACACTAGGTGCAGAAGAGAGATCCAACAGAACATTGTACAGTAGATATCATCTGTAAGGTCTTCAGCAGTTCCGTTTGTTAGATGAAGGTGGTAGCGATGAGCAGAGGCTATTCTGCCAATTGTTATGGAAGCAGGTACACCTTACTTAATTTGTAAGGTATTCTTTGAGTTTAATCTTAAATGCTTGGAGGGGAATTTTATTGTCTAACCTCTGCTGGTAGGTATGGACTTTGTTTTGAAAAGGTCCTTTCCCTACTGATGTTTTTGAAATGAGAGGTACTCTGGTAAAGGGTATTATCCAGGTTAGCTCTCATTGAGTGACTGTATTTCTGAATTGTATTTTTTTTTATTTTAAAGGGGGACATTGGCCACAGCAGACTATTAATAGGCTGGTTCTGCTGTTTTGTGGGTAACCAGTTTAGTCACAAGGTTAAGCTGTAATTGGTCAGGTCAAGGGATATGTAGGAAAGACAAATGTCTGTATTTTAACTGCAGTCAGAACAACTTGTTTATTAGCACTTGAGTAAAATTTAAACAGTAGGAGACTGTTCCAGTTTAGTGGTTGCTATGATGATGAGGAGAAGACGCATTTTATCTTGGAGCAGTTTTAACTGAGTTAAGAGTTTTGTTCACAATTCTGCTTGTGTGCTGAGTGAAAGTTAATGAAGGGTCTAATGTTACTCCAAGAAGTAGCCTTGCTCAATGGCTTTGGGAATTGGGTTACCATTAAGTGAGCAGCTGTGCACTTGAAGGTCTTATCTAGAGCCTACATGGCTATTCTGACAAGAAGGATTCATCACTGGTTTTCTTGACTGGTTCTCATATAATTTTCTTTGTTTGGAACTACATAACTGTAATTCACAATGGAAATACAGTTTGCTTGCACTTCGCTTGATATTTCTTTGTCATTCTAAGTAAGTCTGGTACAAAACTGAAGGCTGAGGATATATAAATAGGTTCATAGGTTTATAGATTAGTACTAGGCTAAGTGCCCTTGTGGGCCATTTTAAGAATAGCCAATTACCCCATGTCAGAATCAAACCCTGCACCTTGTGTTTGTAAGGCAAACACCTTAACCATTATGCCAACCTCCTACCCGGATTAGCCGAAAAGTTTGAAAAAGGTACAGTGTGCTGCATTCCTGAACAGTGTTACTGAAAAAAACATAAAGCTATTTAACACTTTTACTTTTCTTGACAAGGAAAAAGACCATTCTTGATTTAACTGTACTTTAAAGCAGTCCTGGGTCTGAGTTAAACTGCCTCGACTTGCCAACTTTGTGACTCTGACCAAGTCTGTTGATCAGACAGTGCTCTTGGGCTAGCGATAGTATGTTGGATATCGAATGTTTGAGTTAAAGTTTATTAAAGTGCTTCAAATTAAGTAGAATTCAAACATTGAAATGCAATACAAAAAGCTGACAAACTAATAAAAACCACAAAGGCAAGGGTAATTTCCAAAACTTTGTTAGCGCTTTCGGTCAGTTTTCATCCACGAACTTTTTCAGACAAATTTCAAAATCAAAATGCGCAAGTTAAATACTTTTGGTCAGTCATGACATCATAAGAGTAATTAAAGTCATACACCCTCTCAAACAGGCTAAAAGGCAGATGATTGTGTGTAATACATACCACACAATATGTGCTATAAGAAATATTAACAGTATATAAAAATATATAACAAAAATATTATATATATATAATTGTAAAATTCAATAATCTAATGCTAAAGAACTCTAAAATAAGAGGTCAATCATCTTAAAAGAGATTTAAGTTTCAAAATACATTTTATGCAACACTGATCATTAAGATCTGGATATGTATATGCATGCAGCCTCAATTGCCAAGCCAGTTCTTTTTCTTCCAGTCTCAAGGGCCAAGGACCACCTCTAACATCTTTAGTAACCTGTTCAATAACTAAGAAGTGGAAGTGGTGGCCATGAGTTTCAATAACATGTTTTGCCAAGGCACTAGTACAAATGTGTTTGTTGATATTGTACTGATGTTCATACATTCTTTGCTTAAAATGATGTCCCGTTTTACCGACATAAAAACATTGGCCTGCTTGGCAAATAGCGAGGTACACAACACCACAGCTGTTATAGTTAAACTTTCCATAAATGTCATAAGTATGGTTGTTAATACAAATTCTACTAGTCACTTCCACATATTTGCAGAAATTACATCTACTACATTTATACATCCCAAAGCTGGTAGGTACAGATGTAGTTCTTTTATCAAGTATTTTTTTCAAGTTATGGCCCCTTTTAAACACCATTGCAGGAGTGTCCCATATTCTTAGTCTAATTACTGGGTTGTCACTAAGAACAGACCAATTCTTAGTAAGGATGTCTCTCTTAACGTTGGCATCCAATGAAAAAGGAGTAATAACATTCAAAGAAAAATTGTTACATGTAGCTGGGATAGTGGAATGAATTTGCCCTGCATTTGTTACCATACTTGGTGAATCTTCGATGTTTACATCCACTGTATTAAGTGCTGAAACAACATTATTAAGTATGGGTTTAAACCAACCAGAGCGCCTTTTCCTGCATACTTCTTTAATTAAAGATGTTAGAGGTGGACCTTGCTCCTTGAGATTGGAAGAAGAACTATCCTGGCAATTGAGGCTGAATGCATATACATATCCAGGTCTTAACGATCAGTGTTACCTAAAATGCATTTTGAAACTTAAATCTCTTGAAAGGTGATTGACCTCTTATTTTAGAATTCTTTAGTATTAGATTATTGAATTTTATTATTATGTATATATTTTTGTTATATATTTTTATACACTGTTAATATTTCTTATAGCACGTATTGTATTCCATGTTCTTCGTACATACTTCCTTGAAATTGCAAGTATAGTCCATACTAGATACATGTTTGACCTATTCAAATGAGGACATTCGTTCACATTTAATAATACAAGAGGTTTAGTTAAATAAAATGATTCATTAAATAAAGCTTGTAGAACGTTATTAATACCATTCCAAAATGGCTTAATTTTAATACAATCAAAGAAAATGTGGTTCCAGTCTGCATTGTGTTCTTGATCACATCTCCAACATATTCCTTTTGTGGAATAACTAATTTTACTGGTTCTCTCTGGGGCAAAGAATGCTCTGTGCAAGCATTTCCAATTAAACACTTTCCAGTATTGTGTAAAGGGTCTATATTTTATCGATAATAAGATATTTGTTTTAATACCTTCAGTTAACTGTATTGAGTGTCCTTTTGTTATAGATTTCCAAAATGATGTTTTGGGTGTTGTTTTATAGTTTATCAATATTTTGTAAAATTTTGAAGTACTGTTTTCCATGTCAGAGTCATTATATATGTATTAACAATGAATATTCTCACGAGAAAGCTGTCGTGAAAGGTATGAGAACTGTCATCTGGCAAGTTTGGAATATAGAAGTACTCCGCTGCACAGACTCTGCCTCCCACCAGCTCAGTTGTTGATGAGATGGTTGCAAAGTAAATTAGCTACTTCTGAAAAAAGCAGTATAAAGTAAAAAAAAAAATGCTAAAGTCAGCAGAAATAGAAATATTGTTAGGACAGCAAGTGTGGAGATGAAATTTTAATATTATTTTAGAATGGGTAATTCTGCCTTTATTTTATCCACTTTCATCTATCGTGGCATGCTTTCTTTTCTACAAGCTGCTACATTTAGGAGGAGTTTCTGGTTACTGTCATTAAGCTACGTTTTTTAATAGTTTGTTGTTTTGCTGTAATCTCTGCTTAAGTGGTACATGTGCGTGATAGCAACATTAACTAAACGGCCTCCCTACGTTTATTTTTCTGCTGAGTACTTTTCCAGAGGAAGTGCTTAGCAGCTTGCATGTACATAGGTTGCTTAAGTATCTCTTTTGTAAGACTGCTGGTTTCCTTCCTTTCACAGAGTTTTAATTTGCCCAAAACAGATGAATGTGATAAAGCGCACTGTCTGCTTGACTTTTACATTGTATTGCTTTCTGCTTTAGAAATGTTCGGAACCTCTTTCCATGGACTTTTTAAGCCTCAGTCCCATAGGGGTGGGTCATTTGCCACACGCTTCACCACCCATTACTGCAGTGTTTCTTGTTTAAGGCCTGCGCTGCTATTTTATGTAGACTGTTCCTTTTCTGAAGTTGTACAACTTTGCTTTGCCATCTCGTAGTGCAACATACATTTTTATTAAGCTGTTTTTCAGGTTTGAAATCTCCTTTCCTGTGTGATACTCATGAGTACCTGAGCTGGTGGTCCTGATTTCCCCATGTGACAGTGTCTTTTGATGGCGTACTTGTTTTTCCCATAAGTTGCACCACTTGAATAACACTTCTGTCTAAGATGGGTACCCATCTTCAGCATCATCTGCCATTTATTCCAGATGTCCCAGGCTATGAACTGTCAAAGAGCTTTATTGCATAGTCTAGGGACTGAATCTCTAAGGCTCATTGTCCCTGTCTTCTGACTGTAAACAAGGCACTTAACCATACAATGTTTCTGCAGCTCCCCTTATAAAGGGACATGTGCCCTGTGGCATTAGCTTGTCAGCAGAAGAATAAAGTAGCATTGTATCATTCACCAGCTGTGCTGGACTTTGCTCAGTTCTAAGACTCATACCAGGGTTAGGACTGCTTATTCGGTAGCTGTGGTTTCCCATTTCCCTCTCTTTACATTCAGATGACTGCACAGTCTTCTCATTGGTGCTTCTGGAAGGGAGTTTGATTGTTCTGTCAAACAGCCTGCCTGCCCCTTAATGGAACCCCCTCCCCCTTTGCTGTGGCTCTATGAACTCTGCCTACCACAGGGAACGTACCTCCACAGGCTCGTTCAGCTATACCCATATACACTACATTAGCACATGTTCATAGGCCCTTGCTGCCATGAGGTGTCACCCAAGTGGGGAAGTAAAGCTGCCTGCTTCACCCCAGCAGGAGTAAACTCACTCCCTGGCCAGCTCCTTCAGACACCACAGCTGTTAGTCTGGTTACCTGGGCCGTGAGCACTGGGTATCCGGGCCATAGCCTGTGTACCATTGAACACAGGTAACCAGTGTTCAATGGTGCACTGGGTATCTGGGCCATAGTCTGTGCACCATTAAACACTGGTTACCTGGGCCATAGTCTGTGCTCCAGTGAACGCTGGGTACCTGGGCCATAGGCTGAGCACCAGTGAACACTGGGTACCTGAGCCATAGTCTGAGCACCAATGAACACTGGGTACCTGGGCCATAGTCTGTGAACCAGTAAACACTGGGTACCTGAGCCATAGTCTGTGCACCAGTGAACACTGGTTACCTGGGCCATAGTCTGTATACCAGTAAATGCTGGCTACCTGAGCCATAGTCTGTAGGCCAGTGAGTGCTGGTTACTCGGCCCGTAGTCTGTACGCCAGTGAGCGCTGGTTACCTAGGCCATAGTCTGTACACCAGTGAATGCTGGCTACCTGAGCCATAGCCTGCGCCAACCACAGCTCAGTCCCAAAGCATCAGGCAACCATTTATAGTGGCTAGTTAGAGGGTGTGTTTCTTCAAGGTACCCAGAACTAGGAAAGGAAACTGTTCAGGGTAGGAGTGTATTATGATGGAAGTGACATGAGATGGTCCAGATTCCAAGGTAAAAGGAGCTGAAACGAGGTGACATGACTTGGGTGAAAAACGAAATGGAATACTGACTTTGACAGTGCAAATGGAAAAGGTGATTCTGCAAGACAGAATAGACATCTCCATCTGAGGGATCTTTCTTTGAGCTTTCGTCTGGATTCCTTTCATAAACTTGATGTTCTTTCCCATGTGTGGTCTCCAGAACTACACTCTGTACTTGAGGTCTGAGCTGTACAAGGGTCAATGCAGTGGAAGCAATTTTTGTTTCTAGAATCTGTCCTGTTGGGGATGAACCACAGGATTATGTTAAGTGTTTCCATAGCCATTTTAATTTGCTCCTTGTGGTCCATTCAATTGTGATCAACACCACAAATCCTTTTCCTGCTCTGTTGCATCACTTACACTCCCCACATAATATTTCACACACATTGTTTTTCTGCACCAGGGTTATTTTCAATATTGCAGTACTTTGTGCTTGTTTGTATTTAACGTCAGTTGCCACCTAGATGTCAACATATGCAGCCTTTCTAAATCTTTAGATAGTCCCTTCCTCCATCCTCATGAGTCCGCTGTCACTCTACCTTTGACCAGTCTGATCGCATTAGGTTTCCTAAAACCATGCAGCAAGTGCCTTATACCTGTACTGACCGATCACTGCTTCTACCAGTTGGTAGAACAACCTGCGAGAGATGTATGTCTCCCATGTTTCCTAAATATTTACATCTTGGTTCAGCCTACTGTCCATATGCATTGCATTTCCACAGTACGTCCATCACAACATGAAATTAGGCCCATAACTTTGCTCAGGCTGTAAAAGAAAATTCACCAAATCTGCCTTAGAGTGTACTCTAAAAGATTTGTGCTTCCACCACAGAAGGCAAGACGTATTCCTTCTTTGTTTACACATACTGCATGTCCACGCAGCTAATGCAAGAGTACAGTGGAAAGCAGGCTTAAGCTCATAAGGCCCACTAAGTCTGCTTCCATACAGGGAAATGTTTTAGTCACAGGTGACTTGACTATAGGTAGGTATGCAGACTTCACACTCACCAGACCAGACAAGAAGAGGGTATCTGTAACTGTTTGTCTGTGCCAGGATCCATGATATCACAAGGCCTCTATGGCTCTTTAATGGCACTCATCCATCAGACACAGAACAGAAGAAAATCTTTATCTGTCAGGAGCAGATTGGGAGATTCTGACCTGCAAGGTAGAAAGTGAACCACTGCTGATTGAGGTCTTGGACCATGATGGGTTCAGTCAACTGGTGCAGACCTGCACCAGAATGGAAAGAATTTTAGATACAGTCCCAGCCAGGCTACGAGAACAACCACAGTGGTAAAGAGAAAGGCATTTGAGAACCTCTCCCAGCTTATAGAAATGAACTCAACAGATGACACTCACAAGATCTGAGGTTGTAAGGCAGTAAGAGAAAGACAAAGATGGCCATCAGCCTTTATTCATTAAGGGACGCCACCAGCAATCTGCTCACTGGTCCAGAAGACATCAAGAACAGATGATAGAAGTATTTCAGAAAGCTTCCAAATGATGAAAACCATACAGAAGCTGTACTGTCCCATGCAGAAGCCATGAAGAAAGTGAAAGAAAACCTACCCTAGAAAAAAGTATGATGTGCATTAATGAAAATGAAGTCAGATAATGTGTCAGGCTCAAGTGAAGTCACGGTAGATATGACCAAGATGGTGGGTGCATAAAGGGAGAAATGTTTCCTGAGGGTACTCATCAAGTTATGAAGGGAGAAACGTTTCCTGGGGGTACTGCTCACATTATGAAGGGAGAAATGTTTCCTAAGGGTTGTTGTTAGGGGTCACTACAGCGGAACTCCGGTCCGCTAATGATTGGCAGTAGATTTTTTATGTGCCGAGTTGCCGGCCCTGACGCACAACCTTCAACGAAGGTACGTCCATGCAAGCATGTCTCCACACAGAAGACACTCTAGCTGTGAACTGAACAGGACAACGTCTTACTGTGAGGCGACAACACTACCGCAGCACCACCACCGCAGTACTAGAAATGTTTCCTGAGGGTACTCATCACATTATGAAGGGGGAAATGTTTCCTGAAGGTATTAGTCATGTTATGAAGGGAGAAATGTTTCCTGAGGGTACTCCTCATATTACGGAGAGAGAGGGGCATATCCCAGATGACTAGAGAATAAGTAAAGAAACTTGTGCAGTGAAACAACCAAGAATAATCCACAAATACAAAACTTTTGTTGGAATTGTATCATGATCCCAAGTCTAAATATAACACGAGCTGGAAGCAGTCTAAAAAAAGAAAACCCTTTACTGTTTAGAATTATAAATGAATGTTACTGGTTATGCGCTTTCATTTACAGTGTGTAGACTTCATCAGACTTCAACAGGTTAACGACTTCATGTATCCGGGAAAAGTGGCTGAGGAGAGGGGAAGTCTTAATGAGGAGGTCGGAGCTTGAATCAGAGGTACTGCAGACAGAAGAGTACCAGAGAAGCTGAAAAGTAAGATGTGCAGTCCAATAGTATGCCCAGTGGTGCCTTGTGACACAGAAACCCGGGTAGTGAAGGCAGCGCAACTAACATGATGGAGATGAAGTGTCCGAGAGGCTTCTAGAATGCATACTGTGGAAGTGACCAAAAATGATGACATCAGAGCTGAAGTTAAACTAGCCCCAGTTGTAGGGAAGGTCAAAGAGTACAAATTACCCAGCTCTAAAGCATAGAGGGATAAAGCCTTGCCTACAGTGCAAACCCTGTAGGAACTTGACGGAGAGGGATGGAAGTAAATGGCTGATACTGGCTCACCCATCTGGGGGGGGGGGGCAGGGGAAGTGGTGTCTCTGACTCACCATTTGGTTAGATGACACCTAGTGGGAGCACTGGGTATTACATCCATGGACTACAAACATATGTTGCCATTGTCCAGAAAGTCATACTGCAGGATTCAGTGTGTGGAGGCACCATCCTGGAAGCAACAGCACACAACAGAGCTTGGAGAGCCACTAAGAGTGGGGGTGTTCTCTTGGGGGTGGAAGGGAATCCTGCAGGACAAATAAGCTAGCCCACTCCCCTGCTGGGGAATGAATGAGCTTGTTGGACTTCCTGTGGGAGGGAGGAACAAACAGGCTGGAGGGCTCTCATCTCACCTAGGAATGCTCAGTTCTTGCTCCAGCAGAAAGAAAGAGTCAGTTGGATGGAGGTAGGTGAGCTGTTTGAGGTCCTAAAGGGGATACAAAAGAAAGAACAAAAAAAAGGCTGATTGGGAGATGCAGGAAGAATGCCAGATGAGATGATAATGTACTACCAAGAGACAGGCTTTCTCGAGAGGGAACTTGCAACAGTTAGACATGTCTGTCACAGAAGAAGGGTCAGCACCACTGAATTCAGAGATGTGGGGATTGGTAGATGCAACATCCTGATTCTACGTAAAAATGGAAGACGAGGACTAATAATAACCTGCTGGAGGGGAGTATAAAAGACAGGCTGTCGCCTATGAGTTAAAGATGCTTGCCTGTTAGTGCACAGGGCATGTGTGTGGAAGAGACGTTTGCCTCTCTGAGTTCAGAGGAGGAATTGCTTGAAAGAAATATTGGCCCTTTGATGCAAAAGGAGTACTCATAAGAAATGTTTGCCTCTAAGTACAGAAGAAGAAATGTGACAGGAGTGCAAATCCTGATGTTTGTCATCCAGAAGGATTGGTTGAGGTGGAAACTTGGATGAGCAGTGTGACGCCCATGCCCTGTCCCAGCAATCAAGGAGCCTCAATCCTCACCACTAACACCAGTGAGGGGCGTCTCATATATGAGGAAAGGATAACAAATACACAAAGTAAAGTGCAATTTCTGTTAAGAGCTCACAGAGATCACAGTCAGTCCGGGGCTGGTCACTCCTTTGCTCTACAGGTCCCCAATAAGACTCCCCACTGGCACAGCTATAGGATCCAGATCTGAGCCTAGTGGATAAGTCAAAACCTCCAGCACCCTCTCTGTCCAACCAGTGCTTCATGTCCCTGCTCAAGTAGCTCACACACACACACACACACACACACACACACACACACACACACACACACACACACGAGTTTATACAACCACACAGACACTCCTGGGGAAGGCTGGCACAGGTTCTCCAGCTATGCCCAGTTTCCAAGACTATACGGTAGTACCAGCTGCCACCACCCACTAATATTTATCAGCTACTCAAAGGCCCTTAAAAGGGTGTTTAATTATTACTGTGCAATATTATTATCCAATTGGTAGTAGAGTGGCTTTGTACAATTTTACCAAAGGCATGCAAGTGCTGTAAAGAGCTTAAATTATCTCTACAAAAACAGCCACTGTTGAAAGGGTTTAAATATATTTAATAACAAATAGTTAAAACACAAGACAATATTTTTTACTACATGGTGCTAATCACGACTTCAGAGATCACAGAGAAATACTTAAAATAATTCATTTGTACAGTTGTGACATCACAGAAAAACACAGTCTAATCTTTCTAGTTTCTAGATATTTCTAAGAGAAAACACAAGTCTAAGATAAAGTTACATATAGAGCAAGACAGTGCTGATGAGTTGATAGTCAAGACAAAAATGCTTAATGCTCTCTGATTTTCTCTGTTTAAATTGATATTACAGTCCTCATTCACATTACATCATTCTTCACACTTTCCTGGGGTTCCCAGGCTAACAGGCTACATTTTTTAGTAAGCTCACACCAGGTCAGGAAACAAAGCCATTAAGGACATTTATGCAAGCAAATTCTGGCCATTAATTCTGGCCTTAAAACAATAGCAAGCATTCCTTCATCTAGACCAGCCGGAGCCGTGTTTACATCAAAGGGTCACAACATGCTTTACTTGGTCAGCAGAGTGCACTGTTACATTTTTGCAGCTCCACATGTAACAGCATTTTTTTTTCATTTAAGACAACAAGCCTGTGCTTTACATTAATATTTACAAATTATAGAATCATCTATAAAAGTCTATCTGGCTAGGCCGACAGCCTTCATATTTCTCCCCCACCCCTGGAGAACTCAAGGCAGTTTTTCAAGTGACCCTTGAGAAATGCTGCTTGAGAGGGTTAGGTCTATCTGAGTGTACCTTACCCCATTCCCTGTCTTGAGAGCTCATATGCATTGGCATTGCTAATCCCACTGCTGTGCTGCACAGACATATCATATGCTTGCAACCTCAGGATCCATCTTAGCAACTTGGCATTTTACTGGCTGGCTCTGTTTAATCATGTTAGGGGTTGTGATCTGTCATAACAGTGAATTTCCTTCCATACAGATAAGGCTGAAGTTTCTGCAGTGCCCACACTATGGCTAGGCATTCCTTTTCTACAGCTACATAGCATTCCTCTCTAGGTTGGAGCCTACGACTAAGATAAACGACTGGGTGCTCTTCTCACTCTGAAGAAATCTGGTTAATTACAGCCCCCACCCCATGGTTCGAAGCATCCACCTGCACAACAAATTATTTGCTGTAATCTGGACTGGCTAACACAGGGGGTCCTCCCAAAGCTTATTTAAGCTTCTGGAATGCCTGCTCACATGCTGGGATCCACACTACCTTATCTGGCCTTTTCTTCCTTGTCAGGTCTGTGAGGGGAGGGAGCAACTATGGCACTACAACTGGGGATGAACTTTCTGTAGTACCCTGCTGTCCCTAAAAATGCCCTCACCTGCTTTTTAGTAACAGGTGCAGGCCATGCCTGAATGGCTTCCACTTTGGCAGGTTCTGGCCTTTTCTTACCACTCCCCACTCTATAGCCTAGGTAGGAGACCTCTGCCATACCCACCTGACATTTGCTTGGCTTAATGGTAAACCCTGCCCTCTGTAGTATGCCCAACACCTCTCGGACATGCTGTAGGTGCTCTGGCCAGGAATGGCTGTAGATGACAATATCATATAGATAAGCAAGGGCAAACCCTCCTGCCTGGATATGATCTACCAGCCTCTGGAAAGTGCTGGGGCATTCTTCATGCCCAAGGGCATCTTTGTGAACTCATACAAGCCAAAAGGAGTCACAAAGGCTGACTTCTCTTTAGCACTGGGAGTCAAGGGCACCTGTCAGTAACCCTTGGTAAGGTCAATGGTTGTAAGATACTTAACCCCACCCAGCTGCTCTTGGGCCTCATCTGCCCTAGGCATGGGGTAAGCATCGGACTTTGTATGACTATTTTATTTCCTGTAGTCCACACAGAACCTGGTGCTGCCATCCTTTTTTGGCACCAGCACCACTAGGGAGGCCCAGGGACTGTTGTACTCTTGAATCACCCTAGTTCCAACATCTCCTGTACCTCTTCCCTCAGAGTCTGACTCTCTCAGGCACTCTATAAGGGGCCTGCCTAATAGGCCTCTGGGGTCCTGTATCCACATGGTGCTGCCCCAGGTGGGTACACCCTGGCTTCCCAGTGAACATGTCCCAAAATTCCTGCAACACTGTCTCACTTGAGAAGAGTTTATACAACTACACAGACACTCCTGGGGAAGGCTGGCACAGGTTCTCCAGCTGTGCCCCTTTTCCCAGACTATAAGGTAGTACCAGCTGCCACCACCCACTAATATTTATCAGCTACTCAAAGGTCCTTAAATGGGTGTCCAATTATTACTGTGCAATATTATTATCCAATTGCTAGTGTAGCCCAGGGCTAAAGCTATTAGAGTGGCTTTGTACAATTTTACCAAAGGAATGCAAGTACTCTAAAGAGCTTAAATTATCTCTACAAAAACAGCCAAAGTTGAAATGGTTTAAAAATATTTAATAAAAAATAGCCAAAGCACAAGACAATACTTTTTATTAAACTGTGCTAGTCAAGAGTTTAGAAATCACAGAGAAATGCTTAAAATAATTCAGTAGTACAATTCTGACATTACAGAAAAACACTTAAGTCTAATATTTCTAGTTTCTAGCTATTTCTAAGAGAAACCACAAGTCTAAGATAAACTTACATATAGAGCAAAGCAGTGCTGGTGAGTTGGATGGTCAAGACAAAATGCTTAATGCTCTCTGATTCTCTCTGTTTAAATTGATATCACAGTCCTGATTCACATTACATCATTCTTCACACTTTCCTGGGTTCCCTAGGCTAACAGGCTACATTCTTTAGTAAGCTCACACCAGGTCAGGAAGCAAAGCCATTATTTTTTTTATTAATTTGTTTTACATTTGTTAACCGGGGGTGTCTAACTGAGCCGAAAAGGCCCTTTTTCAGCAGAGGCCTGGGGAGTAAAGCTCCACATAGAAAAATTACAGACGCATTTAGTTATTTAGACATGATCAGTATACACACAAATTACAAGAGACATGTTTTTACAGTGGTATGCAGCACATCAACAGTTACAGTGGAGAGAACAAACAAGAAAATAATTAAAAAATAAAGGTAATTAATAGATTTGTGGTGTACAGCTGAAATTTGGAACATAGGCAGAATACATACATAGTACACAGGTACAGTACATACATTGCAGATTAGCCAGTGTTTGTGAGTAAGATTGAAAACTATTATCAAGTACTCTAGGTTTAGTATGTGTACCTTATCCGCCTTCACTAGCCTGGACATTTATGCATGCAAATTCTGGCCATTAACTCTAGCCTTAAAACATTAGCAAGAATTCCTTCATCTAGACTTCCTGGAGCCGTGTTTACATCAAAGGGTCACAACATGCTTTACTTGGTCAGCAGAGTGCACTGTTGTTACATTTTTGCAGTTCCACATGTAACAGCATTTTTTTCCATTTAAAACAACAAGCCTGTGCCTTACATTAATATTTACAAATGATAGAATTATCTATAAAATTATATCTGGCTAGGCTGGCAGCCTTCACAAGCAGTGTAAGACCTTTGCGTTTTCTATTACTAAGAAAAGTCTTGGTTTTAACTTATCACTGTAAATGAAGTACATAAAGTTGTGAATTCTGTCTCAAGTGTATTTATTCACTACAGTAGATCACTAGCAGGACATTCTTTGAGATCTGTCAGGCACACTAGTAAGGTGCTTCTTCGCCCTTAGAAGTAAAATACCCTACTGTTTACAGCCTGGCTTCCTGTTTCAGTAGTAACCTTCGGACATCTCTGATTCATTAATTATGTTTCCTCACTTTGAATGCTCATTCAGAGAGAAGATATGCTAAATGGAAAATTCAGAGCAACTTTATTAGCAGTTGTCAGAGCAAAAATACAGTCAAAAACGTAACAAGTAAACTCATCGTAATCGTACATCCTTCACAGCTGCAAGCATATATGAATAACACACAGATTATGTAGTGAATCGAAACAAGTATCAGCTTAATACATTTCTACAAAGTAAGTTTAGAGACGATTGTATTTTGTTAAAAAAGTCACGGAATAAGAAAAGTCAGTGTGAAGACATTCAGTGCTGCAGCGCCTTGATTGAATGAACACTGCAGGTGAAAATAAGAGTGAAATGGAAACGGCGGAGACGATGCACAACTGTTGTTTAGTAATGTGTTAAATACAGCCACAAAAATGACAATCTCTGCTGCAAACAATTCTTACAAATGGATTACACTTTCATTTAACTTTCCAGGTGATCTTTTTAAAGCTGCCATGACTGTGTGTGTCTGAAATGCAGTGCAAGTTAGAAGAGAGTTTGTTTTATTGTTTCCTTATGACACTACAGAACCTAGCAAGCAACACCAAGTTTATTACTGGTTTTAGGCACAAAAACAGTCTTTCACCATTTGTCCTTTGCTTACACAGATTCATCATGCTTTGATGATTTCATGCACAGAAGGAAAATTTTGTCTTTAGGCAAGATTATATGCAAAACACGGTAACCTCTTGCAAATCTTTTCTTGTGTGAGTTTTGGTAACATTTCCACTGCTGATTTTTTAGTGCTATATGTCCCTAACTTAATGTTTGCTTTCTTTCTCAGCACAGCTTGTATGCTACTGGCCTTCCTCTGAAATCTGTCATTAATGGAGTAATCCCGCCTTCTGTGATTTACTCAGTTAAAAATGTCACAGTGACCTTTTCAAGACAACAGTACCAGGAATTAAATATGCTGGTTGCTAATGGAGGGCAGCACTTTAAAGGATGACTGATTAGCTATTAATTTCCAAATATTCTGCTGTTGTAACAAGAATTGCTTGTGTTTCATAAATGCTGTGTGTGTGAATGATTGCTTTCAGGAAGTCACTTGTATCTCTAATCTGTCCCCACCAGTGTAACCTCAGAAAAATGTGACTCTTATTTTTACGTCCTTTTTTTTCCTGTTGCACGTTTTCAGATCTAAATATTAGGTAGAAAGACAGCCTTGCAGTTTATCTCTTTATAAAATTACAACGTATTACTTCATGTATAAAACATTAAAAGCCAACACACACAAAGGCACTACATCAAGAGCAGGTACCAGGAAAAAGTCCAAAGTGTTTTGTATGAGACTGGTAACTGCTGAGTGTTACTTAAGACTGTCTGTTAGAAATGAAGGCTAAGGCCAGCATATGTTAAAATGAAGGCCAAGGCCAGTATATGTTAAAATGAAGGCTAAGGCCAGCATATGTTAAAATGAAGGCTAGGGCCAGCATATGTTAAAATGAAGGCTAGGGCCAGCATATGTTAAAATGAAGGCCAAGGCCAGCATATGTTAAAATGAAGGCCAAGGCCAGCATATGTTAAAATGAAGGCTAAAGTCAGCATATGTTAAAATGAAGGCTAAGGCCAGCATATGTTAAAACGAAGGCTAAGGCCAGCATATGTTAAAATGAAGGCCAAGGCCAGCAGATGTTAAAATGAAGGCTAAAGTCAGCATATGTTAAAATGAAGGCTAAGGCCAGCATATGTTAAAATGAAGGCCAAGGCCAGCATATGTTAAAATGAAGGCCAAGGCCAGCATATGTTAAAATGAAGGCCAAGGCCAGCATATGTTAAAATGAAGGCCAAGGCCAGCATATGTTAAAATGAAGGCCAGGGCCAGCATATGTTAAAATGAAGGCCAGGGCCAGCATATGTTAAAATGAAGGCCAGGGCCAGCATATGTTAAAATGAAGGCCAGGGCCAGCATATGTTAAAATGAAGGCCAGGGCCAGCATATGTTAAAATGAAGGCCAGGGCCAGCATATGTTAAAATGAAGGCCAGGGCCAGCATATGTTAAAATGAAGGCCAGGGCCAGCATATGTTAAAATGAAGGCCAGGGCCAGCATATGTTAAAATGAAGGCCAGGGCCAGCATATGTTAAAATGAAGGCCAGGGCCAGCATATGTTAAAATGAAGGCCAGGGCCAGCATATGTTAAAATGAAGGCCAGGGCCAGCATATGTTAAAATGAAGGCCAGGGCCAGCATATGTTAAAATGAAGGCCAGGGCCAGCATATGTTAAAATGAAGGCCAGGGCCAGCATATGTTAAAATGAAGGCCAGGGCCAGCATATGTTAAAATGAAGGCCAGGGCCAGCATATGTTAAAATGAAGGCCAGGGCCAGCATATGTTAAAATGAAGGCCAGGGCCAGCATATGTTAAAATGAAGGCCAAGGCCAGCATATGTTAAAATGAAGGCCAAAGTCAGCAGATGTTAAAATGAAGGCCAAGGCCAGCAGATGTTAAAATGAAGGCCAAGGCCAGCAGATGTTAAAATGAAGGCCAAGGCCAGCATATGTTAAAATGAAGGCCAAGGCCAGCATATGTTAAAATGAAGGCCAAGGCCAGCATATGTTAAAATGAAGGCCAAGGCCAGCATATGTTAAAATGAAGGCCAAGGCCAGCATATGTTAAAATGAAGGCCAAGGCCAGCATATGTTAAAATGAAGGCCAAGGCCAGCATATGTTAAAATGAAGGCCAAGGCCAGCATATGTTAAAATGAAGGCCAAGGCAAGCATATGTTAAAATGAAGGCCAAGGCCAGCATATGTTAAAATGAAGGCTAAAGTCAGCATATGTTAAAATGAAGGCCAAGGCCAGCATATGTTAAAATGAAGGCCAAGGCCAGCATATGTTAAAATGAAGGCCAAGGCCAGCATATGTTAAAATGAAGGCCAAGGCCAGCATATGTTAAAATGAAGGCCAAGGCCAGCATATGTTAAAAGAAGGCCAAGGCCAGCATATGTTAAAATGAAGGCCAAGGCCAGCATATGTTAAAATGAAGGCCAAGGCCAGCATATGTTAAAATGAAGGCCAAGGCCAGCATGTGTTAAAATGAAGGCCAAGGCCAGCATGTGTTAAAATGAAGGCCAAGGCCAGCATGTGTTAAAATGAAGGCCAAGGCCAGCATGTGTTAAAATGAAGGCCAAGGCCAGCATGTGTTAAAATGAAGGCCAAGGCCAGCATGTGTTAAAATGAAGGCCAAGGCCAGCATGTGTTAAAATGAAGGCCAAGGCCAGCATATGTTAAAATGAAGGCCAAGGCCAGCATATGTTAAAATGAAGGCCAAGGCCAGCATATGTTAAAATGAAGGCCAAGGCCAGCATATGTTAAAATGAAGGCCAAGGCCAGCATATGTTAAAATGAAGGCCAAGGCCAGCATATGTTAAAATGAAGGCCAAGGCCAGCATATGTTAAAATGAAGGCCAAGGCCAGCATATGTTAAAATGAAGGCCAAGGCCAGCATATGTTAAAATGAAGGCCAGGGCCAGCAGGTGTTAAAATGAAGGCCAGGGCCAGCAGGTGTTAAAATGAAGGCCAGGGCCAGCAGGTGTTGAAATGAAGGCCAGGGCCAGCATGTGTTGAAATGAAGGCCAGGGCCAGCATGTGTTGAAATGAAGGCCAGGGCCAGCATGTGTTGAAATGAAGGCCAGGGCCAGCATGTGTTGAAATGAAGGCCAGGGCCAGCATGTGTTGAAATGAAGGCCAGGGCCAGCATGTGTTGAAATGAAGGCCAGGGCCAGCATGTGTTGAAATGAAGGCCAGGGCCAGCATGTGTTGAAATGAAGGCCAGGGCCAGCATGTGTTGAAATGAAGGCCAGGGCCAGCATGTGTTGAAATGAAGGCCAGGGCCAGCATGTGTTGAAATGAAGGCCAGGGCCAGCATGTGTTGAAATGAAGGCCAGGGCCAGCATGTGTTGAAATGAAGGCCAGGGCCAGCATGTGTTGAAATGAAGGCCAGGGCCAGCATGTGTTGAAATGAAGGCCAGGGCCAGCATGTGTTGAAATGAAGGCCAGGGCCAGCATGTGTTGAAATGAAGGCCAGGGCCAGCATGTGTTGAAATGAAGGCCAGGGCCAGCATGTGTTGAAATGAAGGCCAGGGCCAGCATGTGTTGAAATGAAGGCCAGGGCCAGCATGTGTTGAAATGAAGGCCAGGGCCAGCATGTGTTGAAATGAAGGCCAGGGCCAGCATGTGTTGAAATGAAGGCCAGGGCCAGCATGTGTTGAAATGAAGGCCAGGGCCAGCATGTGTTGAAATGAAGGCCAGGGCCAGCATGTGTTGAAATGAAGGCCAGGGCCAGCATGTGTTAAAATGAAGGCCAGGGCCAGCATGTGTTAAAATGAAGGCCAAGGCCAGCATGTGTTAAAATGAAGGCCAAGGCCAGCATGTGTTAAAATGAAGGCCAAGGCCAGCATGTGTTAAAATGAAGGCCAAGGCCAGCATGTGTTAAAATGAAGGCCAAGGCCAGCAGATGTTAAAATGAAGGCCAAGGCCAGCAGATGTTAAAATGAAGGCCAAGGCCAGCAGATGTTAAAATGAAGGCCAAGGCCAGCAGATGTTAAAATGAAGGCCAAGGCCAGCAGATGTTAAAATGAAGGCCAGGGCCAGCAGATGTTAAAATGAAGGCCAGGGCCAGCATGTGTTGAAATGAAGGCCAGGGCCAGCATGTGTTGAAATGAAGGCCAGGGCCAGCATGTGTTGAAATGAAGGCCAGGGCCAGCATGTGTTGAAATGAAGGCCAGGGCCAGCATGTGTTGAAATGAAGGCCAGGGCCAGCATGTGTTGAAATGAAGGCCAGGGCCAGCATGTGTTGAAATGAAGGCCAGGGCCAGCATGTGTTGAAATGAAGGCCAGGGCCAGCATGTGTTGAAATGAAGGCCAGGGCCAGCATGTGTTGAAATGAAGGCCAGGGCCAGCATGTGTTAAAATGAAGGCCAGGGCCAGCATGTGTTGAAATGAAGGCCAGGGCCAGCATGTGTTGAAATGAAGGCCAGGGCCAGCATGTGTTGAAATGAAGGCCAGGGCCAGCATGTGTTGAAATGAAGGCCAGGGCCAGCATGTGTTGAAATGAAGGCCAGGGCCAGCATGTGTTGAAATGAAGGCCAGGGCCAGCATGTGTTGAAATGAAGGCCAGGGCCAGCAGACTGACCCAGGGGCAGGATGCCCACCTGTGATGCTGCTAACCCAGTATCAGCTAATGACTTGCAAAACTGGACTGCTATGACACCATGTTACTCCCTGGCACAGGCTGGCCAAGAGCATTAATGTCTCATAGATATTTCCAGAGGAAGTGATGGACATTTTCAGCCCTGATGAAAATGTAGTTCTGCCACAGGGACTTGGGACTCAAGTGTGGCACCTGTTGGAATGAGGGATGTTGACCCATATTTATAAAATTAGGTATGACAGACAATGGACTATGATGTCAATAAGGGAGTAGGGTGGGAATGCATGCTGATATGTGTCACAGATATGATATGCCATGCCAAGGTAGAGGTACATTCCATGGTAGTGCCAGAAGCTGGCCTTGGAGGGCACCACAGCTGGTGGAGTTTTTGGCAGCCTACTATATTTATACATTGGTACTGGGACCACCCCAGGAGGAGTGGACATTGGCACCAGAATGGCCCATTACTTAGTCTTGCTGGATGATGTTCTGGCTTATTATAAACAGCTGATGTGTTTATAATAGCACTGCACATATGAACTGTTGGATCACTGGAGCAGTTACCACTTATGTTTTCTTACAGAAACATAGAAACCAGAATGTCAGTAGATGTATGTGCAGGGATGCAAGTTTCTTCTTGCATGTTCACCCTTAGCATGCATGCAACAGGACTACATTTTTTCAAACAGGTAGCTATATTCATTCTGGTGTTTTGTATGATGGCTATTTGCAGGCAAGACCACTGCAGTGGAGGCACCTATGGAGGCTGGGAGTGGACAGAATTCCAATGTCAGCAGCAGTGCAAGAGTTGATGATTCTAGTATCCTGGGAGGATAGCCATTCAGACTATATGGGAAAGGCATTGCCTCACCTGGGGATGAATCAGAGATCCTCCTGTCTACAGCACTTAGTGTCCTGAGTGACATAGGGTCTGTCTTGACTGTGAGACCAGTGCTATCCTCCCTACAGCTGCAGCAGTAAATGAGTACACCATGTCCGATGTGATTGCACCTCTCTTAGCGTAGCCTCTCAGGGGGTGCTTAGTGCCATCTGTGTAAGTAATAAATGAGTGTACCATATCTGATATGATTGCACCTCTCTTAGCGTAGCCTCTCAGGGGTGCTTAGTGCCAACTGTGGGAGTAGTAAATGAGTGTACCATATCCAGAGTGATTGCACATCTCTTAGCATAGCCTCTCGGGGGTGCCTCGTGCCATCTGTGTGAGTGGCATATGGGATCACTCAGCGAAGATGTCACAGTGTCATCCAGGCACAGTCTGCTGCTTAGTCCTTCACAGAACTGTAAGCCATGTTACTTGGTACTATCCAGCCCAGCACATTAGCAGCTTCATGACAACATGGAGTTTAGGGCCAGTGTTGTGATTTGCTTTCCGAGGTCTGTAGTGGAACGTTGTGGATGCCCTTTCATGTCACTATTGCAGTACTCCTTACACTAGGGATCCCCTGCCATAGGTAGCCCAATGTCCGGCCAGTAGTTTGTAATAAGGACATTGTACTTCACATGTAGTGCATAAAGGTGATGCACGGACGTACTTCCTGACAACAACTTCGCTGCCAGTCCGAACGCTATCTCTGATTGTTGGTCTGAATGCTCTTTCGTCTGCTGGCTGCCAAGCTCTTTTCAGATAATTGCCATAGTGAGGTTTTTCTTCACATCTTTATTAATTTATTTTTGTGGTTGTTGGATTACATGTCATTCAGAAAGGGGAAATGCCAGTTTGGGAGACATGTTCCCCAAAAGGACCATGATGACCAGAGTTTGTTTGCTTAGGTGCTTCTCATTATAGTACATCTTGTTCGGTTTGTCACACCCTTGTCCCTAACACTTTGTATAGTCATCTCTCTTCTTTGGCTGTTTACCTAGAGCCAGTATCTTAAATTGTTGGCTCAGGGTACAATGGTGAAATTGTCCTGGCCTGAGGGTTAGTCATCCATAACGAAAAAGGCCAAAAACGTTCTGTCAGATTCTTCTGCTGTTCCTCCTCCACCAAATGCCTCAGTCTAGGTGGGTAAAAGCCTGGTGGATCACCTGGTTATTCAGTCAGATACCTCTGCTGTGACCTCTTCAGAGGCCAGCTTGGACCTTGCTTCTCACATAGCCTCGGAGGCTCCACAGGCATCTGTTTTGGATGTACAGAGGGAACTTTGGCTCATTATATCCAAAGGGTGAAGGGCTATTCCACAGATTCGTGTCAGGGAGGAGATTCCCACTACATTGACCAAGTGTCAACAGAGGTCCAAACCTCCTATGATGTTTAGGGCTGATGTCCATTGGAAAAAGAAATGGAAGACTAAGCATATTTCCACCTGCACCTAGGGATCCTCAGCATGAAGGCAGGGTTTTACACAGGGGTTGGTTAATGCTCATATGGCTTTTGAAGCCCTTCTACTCCTCTTAGGAGGTCTAGGGAGTAAGATTCTTCTGATGACGAAGTAGATTCTGATGAATAATCTTTGGCCTATTCCTCCCAAATACTCTGTACTTTGGATTATGGTTCTGAGGAAGAAGATTCTCAGACCAGATTCTCCTTTTGAGGAGATTTCATCTGGGGATGCTGTTTCCCATATGATGAAGTTTTTCAAGTGGGGCTGTACCCAGGTTTCTGATGTTCAAAAGAGGTATTATGACCTTCTTCAAATGAAGTCCTCTAAGCCCTCTGCTGTTCCTCCTGTTCTAGCTGCTTTGTTAGACACTTGTTTTTGCATGTTCTCAGGCTCCTGTTTCCCAGTCCCCTGCTCATAAAGAACTGACAGGGTTTATATGGTACCTGATGATTGTAAATTTCTTTCCAAGTGTCCCTTTATTTCTGTTTCTTCTGATAAGCCCTCCAAGGTTTTACCTTCTACTAAACTGCTTCCCTCTGACAAGGACAGCACAACCATCGAAAGATGGGTTGAGAAGGTGCTACTCTGGCATTTAGGGCTGTGAATTACCAGAACCATATGATCAGGTATGTTTTGGCCCATCTTTCTCAGGCTTTTCAAGTTTTTCCAGTTTTCTGATTCTGAAGGGAATGCTTCGGTCCTCCCTGTATCGGGGTCCTCTTCTCAAGGAGCTCGCCATTCCATTAAATGTAGTTCTGACACAGCTGATGTCTCTTCTCACGCCATTAAATGTAGTTCTGATGCAGCTGATGTCTCTTCTCATTCCATTAAATGTAGTTCTGATACAGCTGATGTCTCTTCTCATTCCTTTAAATGTAGTTCTGACGCAGCTGATGTCTCTTCTCAATCCATTAAATGTAATTCTGATGCAGCTGATGGCTCTTCTCATTCTATTAAATGTAGTTCTGATGCAGATGATGTCTCTTCTCATTCCATTAAATGTAGTTCTGACGTGGCTGATGTCCCTTGTCATTCCATTAAATGTAGTTCTGACGCAGCTGATGTCCCCTGTCATTCCATTAAATGTAGTTCTGATGCAGCTGATGTCTCTTCTCATTCCATTAAATGTAGTTCTGACGCAGCTGATGTCTCTTCTCATTCCATTAAATGTAGTTCTGATGCAGCTGATGTCTCT
The DNA here is from genome assembly GCF_019279795.1 of Protopterus annectens. Lineage (NCBI taxonomy): Eukaryota > Metazoa > Chordata > Ceratodontiformes > Protopteridae > Protopterus > Protopterus annectens. Next base: position 1,354,715,438 of record NC_056747.1, read on the forward strand.
TCTCATTCCATTAAATGTAGTTCTAGTGCAGCTGATGTCTCTTACTCCATTAAATGTAGTTCTGACGCAGCTGATGTCTCTTCTCATTCCATTAAATGTAGTTCTGACGTGGCTGATGTCTCTTCTCATTCCATTAAAGCTGATGTCTCTTCTCTTTCCATTAAATGTAGTTCTGACATGGCTGATATCTCTTCTCATTCCATTAAATGTTATTTTAATGCAGCTGATGTCCCTTCTCATTCCATTTAATGTAGTTCTAATGCAGCTGATGTCTCTTCTCATTCCATTAAATGTAGTTCTAGTGCAGCTGATGTCTCTTCTCATTCCATTAAATGTAGCTCTGATACAGATGTCTCTTCTCATTCCATTAAATGTAGTTCTGACGCAGCTGATGTCTCTTCTCACTCCATTAAATGTAGTTCTGACGCAGCTGATGTCTCTTCTCATTCCATTAAATGTAGTTCTGACGTAGCTGATGTCTCTTCTCATTCCATTTAATGTAGTTCTGATGCAGCTGATGTCTCTTCTCATTCCATTAAATGTAGTTCTGACGCAGCTGATGTGTCTTCTCATTCCATTAAATGTAGTTCTGATGCAGCTGATTTCTCATCATTCCATTAAATGTAGTTCTGATGCAGCTGATGTCTCTTCGCATTCCATTAAATGTAGTTCTGACGCAGCTGATGTCTCTTCTCATTCCATTAAATGTAGTTCTGACACAACTGATGTCTCTTCTCATTCCATTAAATGTAGTTCTGACGCAGCTGATGCCTCATCATTCCATTAAATGTAGTTCTGACGCAGCTGATGCCTCATCATTCCATTAACTGTAGTTCTGACGCAGCTGATGTCTCTTCTTATTCCATTAAATGTAGTTCTGACGCAGCTGATGCCTCATCATTCCATTAAATGTAGTTCTGAAGCAGCTGATGCCTCATCATTCCATTAAATGTAGTTCTGAAGCAGCTGATATCACTTCTCATTCCATTAAATGTAGTTCTGATACAGCTGATGTCTCTTCTCATTCCATTAAATGTAGTTCTGACGCAGATGATGTCTCTTCTCATACAATTAAATGTAGTTCTGACGCAGCTGATGTCTTTTCCCATTCCAATAAATGTAGTTCTGACGCAGCTGATGTCTCTTCTCATTCAATTAAATGTAATTCTGATGCAGCTGATGGCTCTTCTCATTCCATTAAATGTAGTTCTGATGCAGATGATGTCTCTTCTCATTCCATTAAATGTAGTTCTGACGCAGCTGATGTCTCTTCTCATTCCATTAAATGTAGTTCTGACGTGGCTGATGTCCCTTGTCATTCCATTAAATGTAGTTATGACACAGCTGATGTCCCCTGTCATTCCATTAAATGTAGTTCTGATGCAGCTAATGTCTCTTCTCATTCCAATAAATGTAGTTCTGACGCAGCTGATGTCTCCTCTCATTCCATTAAATGTAGTTCTGATGCAGCTGATGTCTCTTCTCATTCCATTAAATGTAGTTCTAGTGCAGCTGATGTCTCTTACTCCATTAAATGTAGTTCTGACGCAGCTGATGTCTCTTCTCATTCCATTAAATGTAGTTCTGACGTGGCTGATGTCTCTTCTCATTCCATTAAATGTAGTTCTGATACAGCTGATGTCTCTTCTCTTTCCATTAAATGTAGTTCTGACGTGGCTGATATCTCTTCTCATTCCATTAAATGTTATTTTAATGCAGCTGATGTCCCTTCTCATTCCATTTAATGTAGTTCTGATGCAGCTGATGTCTCTTCTCATTCCATTAAATGTAGTTCTGACGCAGCTGATTTCTCATCATTCCATTAAATGTAGTTCTGACGCAGCTGATGTCTCTTCTCATTCCATTAAATGTAGTTCTGACGCAGCTGATGCCTCATCATTCCATTAAATGTAGTTCTGACGCAGCTGATGTCTCTTCTCATTCCATTAAATGTAGTTCTGACGCAGCTGATGTCTCTTCTCATTCCATTAAATGTAGTTCTGACGCAGCTGATGCCTCATCATTCCATTAAATGTAGTTCTGACGCAGCTGATGCCTCATCATTCCATTAAATGTAGTTCTGACGCAGCTGATGCCTCATCATTCCATTAAATGTAGTTCTGACGCAGCTGATGTCTCTTCTCATTCCATTAAATGTAGTTCTGACGCAGCTGATGCCTCATCATTCCATTAAATGTAGTTCTGACGCAGCTGATGCCTCGTCATTCCAGTAAATGTAGTTCTGACGCAGCTGATATCGCTTCTCATTCCATTAAATGTAGTTCTGATACAGCTGATGTCTCTTCTCATTCCATTAAATGTAGTTCTGACGCAGATGTTGTCTCTTCTCATACAATTAAATGTAGTTCTGATGCAGCTGATGTCTTTTCTCATTCCAATAAATGTAGTTCTGACACAGCTGATGTCTCTTTTCATTCCATTAAATGTAGTTCTGACGCAGCTGATGTCTCTTCTCATTCCATTAAATGTAGTTCTGATGCAACTGATGTCTCTTCTCATTCCATTAAATGTAGTTCTGATGCAGAGGATGTCTCTTCTCATTCCATTAAATGTAGTTCTGACGCAACTGATGTCTCTTCTCATTCCATTAAATGTAGTTCTGATGCAGCTGATGTCTCTTCTCATTCCATTAAATGTAGCTCTGATGCAGCTGATATCTCTTCTCACTCCATTAAATGTAGTTCTGACGCAGCTGATGTCTCTTTTCATTCCATTAAATGTAGTTCTGACGCAGCTGATGTCTCTTCTCATTCCATTAAATGTAGTTCTGACGCAGCTGATGTCTCTTACTCCATTAAATGTAGTTTTGATACAGCTGATGTCTCTTCTCATTCCATTAAATGTAGTTCGGATGCAGCTGATGTCTCTTCTCATTCCATTAAATGTTGTTCTGATGCAGCTGATGCCTCATCATTCCATTAAATGTAGTTCTAATGCAGCTGATGTCTCTTCTCATTCCATTAAATGTAGTTCCGATACAGCTGATGTCTCTTCTCATTCCATTAAATGTAGTTCTGACGCAGCTGATGTCACTTTTCATTCCATTAAAGCTAGTTCTGATGCAGCTGATGTCTCTTCTCATTCCATTAAATGTAGTTCTGACGCAGCTGATGTCTCTTCTCATTCCATTAAATGTAGTTCTGACACAGCTGATGTCTCTTCTCATTCCATTAAATGTAGTTCTGGGGCAGCTGATGTCTCTTCTCATTCCATTAAATGTAGTTCTGATGCAGCTGATGTCTCTTCTCATTCCATTAAATGTAGTTCTGACGCAGCTGATGTCCCTTATCATTTCATTAAATGTAGTTCTGACGCAGCTGATGTCTCATCTCATTCCATTAAATGTAGTTCTGATGCAGCTGATGTCCCTTCTCATTCCATTAAATGTAGTTCTGATGCAGCTGATGTCTCTTCTCATTCCATTAAATGTAGTTCTGATGCAGCTGATGTCTCTTCTCATTCCATTAAATGTAGTTCTGACGCAGCTGATGTCCCCTGTCATTCCATTAAATGTAGTTCTGATGCAGCTGATGTCTCCTCTCATTCCATTAAATGTAGTTCTGATGCAGCTGATGTCACTTTTCATTCTATTACTTGTAGTTCTGACACAAGTGATGTCTCTCCTCCTTCCATTAAAAGTAGTTCTAACGCAGCTGATGTCTCTTCTCATTCCATTAAATGTAGTTCTGACGCAGCTGATGTCTCTTCTCATTCCATTAAATGTAGTTCTGATACAGCTGATGTCTCTTCTCATTCCATTAAATGTAGTTCTGATGCAGCTGATGTCTCTTCTCATTCCATTAAATGTAGTTCTGACGCAGCTGATGTCTCTTCCCATTCCATTAAATGTAATTCTGATGCAGCTGATGTCTCTTCTCATTCCATTAAATGTAGTTCTAGTGCAGCTGATGTCTTTTACTCCAATAAATGTAGTTCTGATGCAGCTGATGTCCCTTCTCATTCCATTAATGTAGCTCTGATGCAGCTGATTTCTCTTCTCATTCCATTAAATGCAGTTCTGACATGGCTGATGTCTCTTCTCATTCCATTAAATGTAGTTCTGACGCAGCTGATGTCTCTTCTCTTTCCATTAAATGTAGTTTTGACGTGGCTGATATCTCTTCTCATTCCATTAAATGTTATTTTAACCCAGCTGATGTGTTTTCTCATTCCATTAAATGTAGTTCCGACGCAGATGATGTCTCTTCTCATTCCATTAAATGTAGTTTTGACGCAGCTGATTTTGCATCATTCCATTAAATGTAGTTCTGACGCAGCTGATGTCTCTTCTCATTCTATTAAATGTAGTTCTGAACCGGCTGATGCCTCATCATTCCATTAAATGTAGTTCTGACGTAGCTGATGTCTCTTCTCATTCCATTAAATGTAGTTCTGACACAGCTGATGTCTCTTCTCATTCCATTAAATGTAGTTCTGACGCAGCTGATGTCTCTTACTCCATTAAATGTAGTTCTGATGCAGCTGATGTCTCTTCTCATTCCATTAAATGTAGTTCTGACGCAGCTGATATCACTTCTCATTCCATTAAATGTAGTTCTGATGCAGCTGATGTCTCTTCTCATTCCATTAAATGTAGTTCTGACGCAGCTGATGCCTCATCATTCCATTAAATGTAGTTCTGACACAGCTGATGTCACTTCTCATTCCATTAAATGTAGTTCTGATACAGCTGATGTCTCTTCTCATTCCATTAAATGTAGTTCCGACACAGCTGATGTCTCTTCTCATTCCATTAAATGTAGTTCTGACACAGCTGATGTCTCTTCTCATTCCATTAAATGTAGTTCTGACGCAGTTGATGTCTCTTCCCATTCCATTAAATGTAGTTTTGACACAGCTGATGTCTCTTCTCATTCCATTAAATGTAGTTCTGACGCAGCTGATGTCTCTTCTCATTCCATTAAATGTAGTTCTGACGCAGCTGATGTCTCTTCTCATTCCATTAAATGTAGTTCTGACGCAGCTGATGCCTCATCATTCCATTAAATGTAGTTCTGACGCAGCTGATGTCTCTTCTCATTCCATTAAATGTAGTTCTGACGTGGCTGATATCTCTTCTCATTCCATTAAATGTAGTTCTGACACCGCTGATGTCTCTTCACATTCCATTAAATGTAGTTCTGACGCAGCTGATGTCTCTTCTCATTCCATTAAATGTAGTTCTGATGCAGCTGATGTCTCTTCTCATTCCATTAAATGTAGTTCTGATGCAGCTCTCATTCCATTAAATGTTGTTCTGATGCAGCTGATGTCTCTTCTCATTCCATTAAATGTAGTTCTGATGCAGCTGATGTCCCTTCTCATTCCCTTAAAAGTAGTTCTGATGCAGAGGATGTCTCTTCTCATTCTATTAAATGTAGTTCTGACGCAGCTGATGTCTCTTCTCATTGCATTAAATGTAGTTCTGACACAGCTGATGCCTCATCATTCCATTAAATGTAGTTCTGACGCAGCTGATGTCTCTTCTCATTCCATTAAATGTAGTTCTGATGCAGCTGGTGTCTCTTCTCATTCCATTAAATGTAGTTCTGATGCAGCTGATGTCTCTTCTCATTCCATTAAAAGTAGTTCTGATGCAGCTGATGTCTCTTCTCATTCCATTAAATGTAGTTCTGACGCAGCTGATGTCTCTCCTCATTCCATTAAATGTAGTTCTGACGCAGCTGATGTCTCTTCTCATTCCTTTAAATGTAGTTCTGACGCAGCTAATGTCTCTTCTCATTCCATTAAATGTAGTTCTGACGCAGCTGATTTCTCTTCTCATTCCATTAAATGTAGTTCTGACGCAGCTGATGTCTCTTCTCATTCCATTAAATGTAGTTCTGTCTTCTCATTCCATTAAATGTAGTTCTGACGCTGCTCATGTCTCTTGGCATTCCATTAAATGTAGTTCTGATGCAGCTGATGTCTTTTCCCATTCCATTAAATGTAGTTCTGATGTAGCTGATGTCCCTTCTCACTCCATTAAATGTAGTACTGACGTAGCTGATGTCTCTTCTCTTTCCATTAAATGTAGGTCTGACGTAGCTGATGTCTCTTCTCATTCCATTAAATGTAGTTCTGACGCAGCTGATTTCTCTTCTCCTTCCATTAAATGTAGTTCTGATGCAGCTGATTTCTCATCATTCCATTAAATGTAGTTCTGACGCAGCTGATGTCTCTTCTCATTCCATTAAATGTAGTTCTGACACAGCTGATGTCTCTTCTCATTCCATTAAAAGTAGTTCTGACGCAGCTGATGTCTCTTCTCATTCCATTAAATGTAGTTCTGATGCAGCTGATGTCTCTTCTCATTCCATTAAATGTAGTTCTGACACAGCTGATGTCTCTTCTCATTCCATTAAATGTAGTTCTGACGTAGCTGATGTCTCTTCTCATTCCATTAAATGTAGTTCTAGCACAGCTGATGTCTCTTCTCATTCCATTAAATGTAGGTCTGATGCAGCTGATGTCTCTTCTCATTCCATTAAATGTAGATCTGATGCAGCTGATGTCTCTGCTCATTCCATTAAATTTAGTTCTGATGCAGGTGATGTCTCTTCCCATTCCATTAAATGTAGTTCTGACGCAGCTGATGTCACTTTTCATTCCATTAAAGCTAGTTCTGATGCAGCTGATGTCTCTTCTCATTCCATTAAATGTAGTTCTGACGCAGCTGATGTCTCTTCTCATTCCATTAAATGTAGTTCTGACACAGCTGATGTCTCTTCTCATTCCATTAAATGTAGTTCTGGGGCAGCTGATGTCTCTTCTCATTCCATTAAATGTAGTTCTGATGCAGCTGATGTCTCTTCTCATTCCATTAAATGTAGTTCTGATGCAGCTGATGTCCCTTATCATTTCATTAAATGTAGTTCTGACGCAGCTGATGTCTCATCTCATTCCATTAAATGTAGTTCTGATGCAGCTGATGTCTCTTCTCATTCCATTAAATGTAGTTCTGATGCAGCTGATGTCTCTTCTCATTCCATTAAATGTAGTTCTGATGCAGCTGATGTCTCTTCTCATTCCATTAAATGTAGTTCTGATGCAGCTGATGTCACTTTTCATTCTATTAATTGTAGTTCTGACACAAGTGATGTCTCTCCTCCTTCCATTAAAAGTAGTTCTAACGCAGCTGATGTCTCTTCTCATTCCATTAAATGTAGTTCTGACGCAGCTGATGTCTCTTCTCATTCCATTAAATGTAGTTCTGATACAGCTGATGTCTCTTCTCATTCCATTAAATGTAGTTCTGATGCAGCTGATGTCTCTTCTCATTCCATTAAATGTAGTTCTGACGCAGCTGATGTCTCTTCCCATTCCATTAAATGTAATTCTGATGCAGCTGATGTCTCTTCTCATTCCATTAAATGTAGTTCTAGTGCAGCTGATGTCTTTTACTCCAATAAATGTAGTTCTGACGCAGCTGATGTCCCTTCTCGTTCCATTAATGTAGCTCTGATGCAGCTGATTTCTCTTCTCATTCCATTAAATGTAGTTCTGACATGGCTGATGTCTCTTCTCATTCCATTAAATGTAGTTCTGACGCAGCTGATGTCTCTTCTCTTTCCATTAAATCTAGTTTTGACGTGGCTGATATCTCTTCTCATTCCATTAAATGTTATTTTAACCCAGCTGATGTCTTTTCTCATTCCATTAAATGTAGTTCCGACGCAGATGATGTCTCTTCTCATTCCATTAAATGTAGTTTTGACGCAGCTGATTTTGCATCATTCCATTAAATGTAGTTCTGACGCAGCTGATGTCTCTTCTCATTCTATTAAATGTAGTTCTGAACCGGCTGATGCCTCATCATTCCATTAAATGTAGTTCTGACGTAGCTGATGTCTCTTCTCATTCCATTAAATGTAGTTCTGACACAGCTGATGTCTCTTCTCATTCCATTAAATGTAGTTCTGACGCAGCTGATGTCTCTTACTCCATTAAATGTAGTTCTGATGCAGCTGATGTCTCTTCTCATTCTATTAAATGTAGTTCTGACGCAGCTGATATCACTTCTCATTCCATTAAATGTAGTTCTGATGCAGCTGATGTCTCTTCTCATTCCATTAAATGTAGTTCTGACGCAGCTGATGCCTCATCATTCCATTAAATGTAGTTCTGACACAGCTGATGTCACTTCTCATTCCATTAAATGTAGTTCTGATACAGCTGATGTCTCTTCTCATTCCATTAAATGTAGTTCCGACACAGCTGATGTCTCTTCTCATTCCATTAAATGTAGTTCTGACACAGCTGATGTCTCTTCTCATTCCATTAAATGTAGTTCTGACGCAGTTGATGTCTCTTCCCATTCCATTAAATGTAGTTTTGACGCAGCTGATGTCTCTTCTCATTCCATTAAATGTAGTTCTGACGCAGCTGATGTCTCTTCTCATTCCATTAAATGTAGTTCTGACGCAGCTAATGTCTCTTCTCATTCCATTAAATGTAGTTCTGACGTGGCTGATAACTCTTCTCATTCCATTAAATGTAGTTCTGACACCGCTGATGTCTCTTCACATTCCATTAAATGTAGTTCTGACGCAGCTGATGTCTCTTCTCATTCCATTAAATGTAGTTCTGACGCAGCTGATGTCTCTTCTCATTCCATTAAATGTAGTTCTGATGCAGCTCTCATTCCATTAAATGTTGTTCTGATGCAGCTGATGTCTCTTCTCATTCCATTAAATGTAGTTCTGATGCAGCTGATGTCCCTTCTCATTCCCTTAAAAGTAGTTCTGACGCAGAGGATGTCTCTTCTCATTCTATTAAATGTAGTTCTGACGCAGCTGATGTCTCTTCTCATTGCATTAAATTTAGTTCTGACGCAGCTGATGCCTCATCATTCCATTAAATGTAGTTCTGACACAGCTGATGTCTCTTCTCATTCCATTAAATGTAGTTCTGACGCAGCTGATGCCTCATCATTCCATTAAATGTAGTTCTGACGCAGCTGATGTCTCTTCTCATTCCATTAAATGTAGTTCTGATACAGCTGATGTCTCTTCTCATTCCATTAAATGTAGTTCTGACGCAGCTGATGTCTCTTCTCATTCCATTAAATGTACTTCTGATGCAGCTGGTGTCTCTTCTCATTCCATTAAATGTAGTTCTGATGCAGCTGATGTCTCTTCTCATTCCATTAAAAGTAGTTCTGATGCAGCTGATGTCTCTTCTCATTCCATTAAATGTAGTTCTGACGCAGCTGATGTCTCTCCTCATTCCATTAAATGTAGTTCTGACGCAGCTGATGTCTCTTCTCATTCCATTAAATGTAGTTCTGACGCAGCTAATGTCTCTTCTCATTCCATTAAATGTAGTTCTGACGCAGCTGATTTCTCTTCTCATTCCATTAAATGTAGTTCTGACGCAGCTGATGTCTCTTCTCATTCCATTAAATGTAGTTCTGACACCGCTGATGTCTCTTCTCATTCCATTAAATGTAGTTCTGACGCTGCTCATGTCTCTTGGCATTCCATTAAATGTAGTTCTGACGCAGCTGATGTCTTTTCCCATTCCATTAAATGTAGTTCTGATGTAGCTGATGTCCCTTCTCACTCCATTAAATGTAGTACTGACGTAGCTGATGTCTCTTCTCTTTCCATTAAATGTAGGTCTGACGTAGCTGATGTCTCTTCTCATTCCATTAAATGTAGTTCTGACGCAGCTGATTTCTCTTCTCCTTCCATTAAATGTAGTTCTGATGCAGCTGATTTCTCATCATTCCATTAAATGTAGTTCTGACGCAGCTGATGTCTCTTCTCATTCCATTAAATGTAGTTCTGACACAGCTGATGTCTCTTCTCATTCCATTAAATGTAGTTCTGACGCAGCTGATGTCTCTTCTCATTCCATTAAATGTAGTTCTGATGCAGCTGATGTCTCTTCTCATTCCATTAAATGTAGTTCTGACACAGCTGATGTCTCTTCTCATTCCATTAAATGTAGTTCTGACGTAGCTGATGTCTCTTCTCATTCCATTAAATGTAGTTCTAGCACAGCTGATGTCTCTTCTCATTCCATTAAATGTAGTTCTGACGCAGCTGATGTCTCTTCTCATTCCATTAAATGTAGGTCTGATGCAGCTGATGTCTCTTCTCATTCCATTAAATGTAGATCTGATGCAGCTGATGTCTCTGCTCATTCCATTAAATTTAGTTCTGATGCAGGTGATGTCTCTTCCCATTCCATTAAATGTAGTTTTGACGCAGCTGATGTCTCTTCTCATTCCATTAAATGTAGTTCTGATACAGCTGATGTCTCTTTTCATTCCATTAAATGTAGTTCTGATGCACCTGATGTCTCTTCTCATTCCAATAAATGTAGTTCTGATGCACCTGATGTCTCTTCTGATTCCATTAAATGTAGTTCTGATGCAGCTGATGTCTCTTCTGATTCCATTAAATGTAGTTCTGATGCAGCTGATATCTCTTCTCATTTCATTAAATGTAGTTCTGGGGCAGCTGATGTCCCTTCTCATTCCATTACATGTTGTTCTGACGTGGCTGATGTCCCTTCTCATTCCATTAAATGTAGTTCTGACGTGGCTGATGTCCTATCTCATGTCATTAAATGTAATTCTGACGCAACTGATGTCTCTTCTCATTCCAATAAATGTAGTTCTGATGCAGAGGATGTCTCTTCTCATTCCATTAAATGTAGATGTCCTTCAAGGGTGCATCCACAGTCATAACATATGGGTTGTCCTGCCTCAGGCAGCCCTTCGGTCAGCCAGATTCCAAAGTCTGGGTCTGGCCTCGGCTGATGTCGCACTTTCCCCGACATCGGAGCATCTGGGGTATAAAAGCATCAGCCGACGCCATCTTCCTCAGTCTTTCTTGCCGCGCGGTGCCCGAAGCAGAAGCAGTTCGCAAGTGCCGGTCGGCCAGCTCCTTTGATTCAGCTACCGAAGACTTTGAAAAAGCTAAATACCCCATTGGGGACTCTTTCTTGCCTCAGCCGATGTCAGATAAAGTAAATAATTGTTTAACTTGTGGGAAACAAATACCTCATAAGGATTTCCACTCTTACTGCCTCCCTTGCTTAGGCCCGGACCACGACGTCTCTGCCTGCTCTGCCTGTGCTTCCTTCAACCGACGAATGCTTAGGCGTCGGTCGGAGTTTGCAGAGGAATTTTTTGGGGCTAACTTTGCGTATAAAATGCCGTCAGAGACTCCAACTTCTCATGTAGTTAAAAAACGGAAGGACAAGGACAGTCCCTCGCGGCCCGCGGTTTCGGCTGAAACCTCGGTCAGGCCTACCGCGAGTGTCTCGGTTTCGGCTGAAACAGAGTCCTCTGTGCTTCCTGTTGCCGAAACCTTACAACCGACTACCTCGGCCTCGGAGGCTCCGGCCAAGTCGGTTATTGTACTACCTACGGAAACCGGTGTCCAGGACATGTCCGACACCATTCCTTTAGACAAGTCCACCCCTCCACGTGGTGCAGCCAGACCCCCTGCATCCATGTCCATTAAGGCCTTCTCTAGGGCTAAAGCTGCCAAACTTGCCAAAGCTTTGCCTCCCAAGTCTTCCTCTCAGAGGCCTTCTACCAGCACTCAAATTCTCAGCCTAGCAGAGGATCTTATCTCCTTAATTAGAGGTTCTCAACCTCACCCGGACAGGGTCTCTCTTCCACCTCCAGACAAAAGGCCCAGGGTCGAGCCCTCTGACCCCCACTCTTCAGATGAGTCTACAGATGAATCTGTTTTGTCAGAGCACCAGCAGGAGGCTTATTCGGCCTACGAAGATTCTGATGCTGAAGAATCTATCCCTTCGGCCTCCCCTCCTGAATAGTTTTCTTTTGGTGAGACGCTGCATTCTATGAGAGAATATTTCCAATGGCAGGGCCAGGAATTTTCTGATTCTAGAAAAAGATTAAGGACCTTTTTGCATTTACCTCAGCATAGGCCTTTGGCTATACCTCCTGTTTTGAATGTCATTGATGATGTGTACTCTGATGCTAGTACCGCCCCTGATTCTCTCCCTCCGGCTCCTGCCAAACCTGATAGAGATACTACAGGGTCCCGGATTCTCATTTTCACCTGTACAAAGGCCCACACTGCAGACCCAGAAACCATTTCACAGGGCCCAAAAGGGATTGCAGCTGCCCCTGCTAAAAATCCTTTACCTTCTGAAAGGGAATTTAGAGCTTTAGAGTGATGGGGAAAGAAAGTTTATACTTCTGCAACTCTTCCTGTGAGGGCATTAAATTGTCAATTCCATATGATTCAGTACCAAGAGTATTTGTTAGATGAATTGCACAAGAAACTTTCATCCTCTGAGCCCCTTGACCGTAAATCTCTTCAGGATCTGGTACATAACTCACAGCAGGTTAGCAACCATTTTTTGCAATGTGGTTATGATGCACTGGAAGCTTCATGTAGGTCAGCAGTGACAGGGGCAGTTATACGAAGGCATGCCTGGTTGAAGGAACAATCTCTACCGGACCATGTTAAAGCTAAGCTCCTGGATGCTCCAATGGAAAAACAAAAATTATTTGGTTCCACGGCCCAGGAGGTCTTAAAGAAGTTTGAAGAAAAGGCAAAATCTGTGCAAACAGTCAAGGACTTTCTGCAGGTACAACCACCGAGATTTAGAAGAAATTGGCCTACTAAGAATTGGTCCTTTCCGGACTCAGACAGATCACAGAGAGGCAAGAACAGGCATACCAGAGGTAGAGGGCAAGCTAGAGGCCACTACAGAGGCCGTCAGTGGAAGCCACCCAGCCAGAGAGGTAATGCAGGAACAGCAACAACAACTGCTACACCAGGACAAACACAATGACTTATTTTGACTCCGCCAACCAGGGCTCAATTAGAAGCACCATTGGGCAGAAAGCTTTCTTTATTTTCAGAAAATTGGCATTACATTACAAGGGACTCATGGACACTGCAAATAATAGACGAAGGATACAGGTTCCATTTTCATTGCCAAAAAGAAAAGGAATGCCAGACCTGCCACCAAATCAGAGGGCGGAGGCTTTGAAGCAAATCACCAAATTACTACAAATGAAAGCCATAGAGAAGGTTCCTCTCTCAGAACAAGGCCAAGGTTTTTATTCAAGGTTATTCCTTGTTCCCAGGAAAGAAAATCAATGGAGGCCTATTCTCGATCTGTCCGCACTGAACACTTACCTCATTGTGCCGAAATTCAAGATGCTGTCCCTACAGCAGCTTCTTCCCATGCTGGGCAAGGAGTCTTGGCTGGTGACTCTAGATCTCAAGGAGGCATATCTGCATGTCCCCATTCGACAAAGTTGCAGAAGACACCTCAGATTTCTTGCAGGATCAGAGCATTATCAATTCTCAGCATTGCCCTTTGGCTTATCTACTGCACCCAGAGTATTCATGAAATGCCTGGCATCAGTAATTGCACACTGCAGACTTCAGGGGATTCAAATCTACCCATATCTGGACGACTGCCTGATACAAGCGGACAGCAAGACAAATTTGTTAAAGGACTTGGACTATGCCATCAAGCTATTACAGGCCCTGGGATACACAGACAACATCAAAAAATCAAGACTTGTACCATCCCAAAGGATAACCTTTTTGGGTGCAGATCTAGATACAACCACCCAGATGGCCTTTCTCACAGAAGAAAAACAGAAACAACTTCCAGATTACTTCAAGAATCTGACAAGACAGACTCAGCTAACTGCAAGGAAAATCCTGCAGGCCCTGGGTTTCATGGCATCCTGCATAATACTAATTCCACAAGCCAGACTACATATGAGAAGATTGCAATGGTACCTAAGGAGTGTATGGACTCAGCACAGTCACTGCTTAGAAGCTCTGATTCCAATCATTCCTTGCCTTCAAAAGGAATTCCTGTGGTGGGCTCAAGCATGCCAGACCAACAGAGGGTTGCCTTTCTTCAAACCAAAAGCAAACCAAACCATCACCACGGACGCTTCAGACCGAGGTTGGGGAGCACACATGGAGAACAAATGTATCCAAGGGCTATGGTCTCAAGGGCAGCTGCAAATGCACATAAACCAAAAGGAAATGCTGGCAGTGATACATGCAATTGAGGCTTTCAAACCTTTCCTTCAACAAGGCCACCTGCTGATAAGGACAGACAACACCACAGTTATGTGGTACATAAACAAGCAAGGAGGCACGCATTCCTACCCTCTATGCAGACTGGCTATGAATCTATGGGATCTTTGTTTGAAACACAATATATAACTACAGGCCCAGTTCGTGCCAGGGAAAGACAATACTCTGGCAGACAGTTTAAGCAGAACTTCCATGGATGCACACGAATGGATGCTGCACCTAGACATCTTCTTGCTCATAACACAGACATGGGGAAGGCCCGAGATAGATCTGTTCGCCTCACCCCACAATCAACTGAACATTTTTTGCACAAGGACATACCATCCACAAGCATGGAAGGTGGACTCTCTCTCTTTCAGCTGGAAAGCCCGAAAAGTCTATGCTTTCCCACCAATCCCATTAATGTCCAAGGTTTTACTGAAGATCAGGGCAGAACAGCCAAAAGTGATTCTGATAGCTCCAGACTGGCCAAGGCAGCATTGGTACCCACTGTTGAAGAGCTCGTCACAGACGAAACCGTGGCCTCTCCCATTATGGCCTCTTCTTCTGACGCAGAACAATTACAAGATCCTGCATCCCAACCTAAAGACCTTGCAGCTAACTGCCTGGAGAATACCATGACTCCTTCCCAGGACAGCTTATCCAAGAGGGTAAAGGACATTATTATGGAAGCTCGCCGCCCTTCCACAAGGAAGGCATACTCAGCAAAATGGAAAAGATTTCTCATTTGTAACACAACAAAAGGCCTTGATGTGGCAGTGATGAACATGTCACATATACTGGAATACTTAGCAGAATTGTTCCACAATGGCCTGTCTTATTCTTCCATTAAAATACATGCCTGAGCAATTTCAGCAGAATATAATGTAAATCCTCCTGTCTACTCGCATCCTCTCTTAAGACAATTTCTCAGAGGAATCAAAAACATCAATCCTCCAAGGAGACCACCTTTACCTACTTGGGACCTTAACTTTATGCTGGAAAAACTCCCTCCATTTGAACCAGCAGCATCAGCAGATCTACAGTTTCTATCCTGGAAAACTGCATTCCTTCTGGCCATAACTTCAGCAAGAAGAGTATCTGAGTTACAAGCTTTAATGGCAGTGCAGCCATTTCTTATTTTTCATCAGGACAGAGTTTCATTAAGAACCAACCCAACTTTTATGCCAAAGGTGGTATCTAGAGTATCCTTGAACCAAGCAATTCATTTGCCTACATTCTTCCCAAATCCACAAAATAAAGGGGAGAAACTTCTCCACACGCTGGATATCCACAGACAATTACGCAACTATTTGGACAGAACTAAAAGTTACAGAAAGACTGACCAGCTGTTTGTAGCATATGCTGCTGGGGCACAAGGAAAAGCAATTTCCAAACAGACAATTTCAAAGTGGATAGGAAATTGCAT
The DNA here is from genome assembly GCF_019279795.1 of Protopterus annectens. NCBI lineage: Eukaryota > Metazoa > Chordata > Ceratodontiformes > Protopteridae > Protopterus > Protopterus annectens. Next base: position 1,354,730,933 of record NC_056747.1, read on the forward strand.
TCGTTTTTGATACTCCTTTCATGGAAAGACTGTTCCTGTGAATATTACGCCTCATTCCACGAGGGCCACAGCCACCACTACAGCCTTCCTAAGAGGGGTGGCTACCAAGGACATTTTAGAAGCTGCTACATGGAGCTCCGTGCATACTTTTGCCAAGCATTACAATTTACCCTTATACTCCAGATCCAGAGCAGGTTTTGCTACAGCAGTCCTGCAGGGTCTCTTAACTACACCATCATTTTCTTAGTACCTCCACCCCCAGATTGGCTATGGTATTCTACCCATATGTTATGACTGCAGATGCATCCTTGAAGGACATAGTACAGTTTTGTACCTACCATAAATGTAGATGTCCGATAGGTATGCATCTGCAGTCAGGTTTACCCTCCCTCCTTCCCCTCTGTGGTATTCCTAGGGTGCTTACTCCTCTATTAGCTAGCTGGGGGATCTATTATGGTGTATTTGTTTGTATATATATGTATATATTTTTGCAAATGTTTGGAATTTATTGCATTTCCCCAAATTTAGCCTTCCTAGAGGGCACCTGGCATCTGGGGCAAAAAAAACTGAGGAAGATGGCGTCGGCTGATGCTTTTATACCCCAGACGCTCTGACGTCGGGGAAAGTGCAACATCAGCCGAGGCCAGACCCAGACTTTGGAATCCGGCCGACCGAAGGGCTGCCTGAGGCAGGACAACCCATATGTTATGACTGCAGATGCATACCTATCGGACATCTACATTTATGGTAGGTACAAAACTGTACTTTCTGACAGCTGATGTCTCTTCTCATTCCATTAAATGTAGTTCTGACGCAGCTGATGTCTCTTCTCATTCCATTAAATGTAGTTCAGATGCAGCTGATGTCTCTTCTCATTCCAATAAATGTAGTTCTGATGCAGCTGATGTCCCTTGCCATTCCATTAAATGTAGTTCTGACGCAGCTGATGTCTCATCTCATTCCATTAAATGTATTTCTGATGCAGCTGATGTCCCTTGTCATTCCATTAAATGTAGATTTGAAGCAGCTGATGTCTCTTCTCATTCCATTAAATGTTGTTCTGATGCAGCTGATGTCTCTTCTCATTCAATTAAATGTAGTTCTGATGCAGCTGATGTCTCTTCTCATTCCATTAAATGTAGTTCTGATGCAGCTGATGTCTCTTCTCATTCCATTAAATGTAGTTCTGACGTAGCTGATGTCTCTTCTCATTCCAATAAATGTAGTTCTGACGCTGCTGTCTCTTCTCATTCCATTAAATGTAGTTCTGATGCAGCCGATGTCTCTTCTCATTCCATTAAATGTAGTTCTGATGCAGCTGATGTCCCTTCTCATTCCATTAAATGTAGTTCTGACGCAGCTGATGTCTCTTCTCATTCCATTAAATGTAGTTTTGATGCAGCTGATGTCTCTTCTCACTACATTAAATGTAGTTCTGATGCAGCTGATGTCTCTCTTCATTCCATTAAATGTAGTTCTGATGCAGCTGATGTCTCTTCTCCTTCCATTAAATATAGTTCTGATGCAGCTGATGTCAATTCTCATTCCAGTAAATGTAGTTCTGATGCAGCTGATGTCCCTTCTCATTAAATTAAATGTAGTTCTGATGCAGCTGATGTCTCTTCTCATTCCATTAAATGTAGTTCTAGCACCGCTGATGTCTCTTCTCATTCCATTAAATGTAGTTCTGATGCAGCTGATGTCTCTTCTCACGCCATTAAATGTACTTCTGATGCAGCTGATGTCTCGCCTCACTCCATTAAATGTAGCTCTGATGCAGCTGATATCTATTCTCATTCGATTAGATGTAGCGCTGATGCAGCTGATGTCTCCTCATTCCATTAAATGTAGTTCTGATGCAGCTGATGTCTCTTCACATTCCATTAAATGTAGTTCTGATGCAGCTGATGTCTCTTCACATTCCATTAAATGTAGTTCTGATGCAGCTGATGTCTCTATACATTCCATTAAATGTAGTTCTCATGCAGCTGATGTCTCTTCACATTCCATTAAATGTAGTTCTGATGCAGCTGATGTCTCTTCCCATTCCATTAAATGTAGTTCTGATGCAGCTGATTCCTCATCATTCCATTAAATGTAGTTCTGATGCAGCTGATGTCTCTTCACATTCCATTAAATGTAGTTCTCACACAGCTGTCTCTTCTCATTCCATTAAATGTAGTTCTGACGCAGCTAATGTCTCTTCTCATTCCATTAAATGTAGTTCTGATGCAGCTGATGTCTCTTCTCATTCCATTAAATGTAGTTCTAGCACAGCTGATATCTCTTCTCATTCCATTAAATGTAGTTCTGACGTGGCTGACCATTAAATGTAGTTCTGACGTGGCTGATATCCCTTCTCATTCCATTAAATGTAGTTCTGATGCAGCTGATGTCTCTTCTCATTCCATTAAATGCAGTTCTGACGCAGCTGATGTCTCTTCTCATTCCATTAAATGTAGATGTGGCGCAGCTGATGTCTCTTCTCATTCCATTAAATGTAGTTCTGATGCAGCTGATGTCTCTTATCATTCCATTAAATGTAGTTCTGACACAGCTGATGTCACTTCTCATTCCATTAAATGTAGTTCTGACACAGCTGATGTCTCTTCTCATTCCATTAAATGTAGTTCTGATGCAGCTGATGTCTCTTCTCATTCCATTAAATGTAGTTCTGGGGCAGCTGATGTCTCTTCTCATTCCATTAAATGTAGATGTTCTTCATCTCACATTGCTGCAGTCCTAACACTTGGGTAGTCCGCTGTCCCTCGGTCGGCCCGAATATCAGAGTATAAGGCTGACGTCGGTCAAGGCGCATTTGACTGACATCAGAACGTCAGGGTACAAATGCGCATGACCGACGCCATATCCTCAGTCTTTTTTGCCGCATGGTCCGATGCAGAAGCAGTGTTGCAAGTGCCGTTCGGCGTTCTGAAATTTTTCGAATTCGGAGTTTCAGACCGAAGTCAGAGTTGGTTAAGTACCCCGTTGGGGAATATTTTGTTTTTTTCTTGCCTCAGTGGTTTACCGGATGTCAGAAAAAGTGAATAACTGTATTTCTTGTGGGAAACAGATACCGCATAGGGATTACCATAATTTGTGTATACCTTGTTTGGGACCTGAGCACGACGTTGTTGGGTGTCGCTTTGTGCTAGGTTCAATAAACGCACTATTGCGAAGGTTGGATTGTGCCAGGTTGGTCTTTGGGAAGCGGTGCAATTACAATATGCCGTCAGATGCTCCGACGCCGGCTTCCTCAAAGAAGCGCAAGGACAAGGCAGTTAAACCTAGGTTAGAGGAGTCGTCCGAACCGGACGCCGGTTCTTTAGAGGCGTCAGTGGAACCGGTGGTTCCGACGGAGGCCTCTCTGGAGTCCCAGGGAGAAACTTTGTTTTTACAGGATGTGGCCTCCCAGGAGGCAGGTCAGGCTGTAGGGGCTTCTCAGATAACTGTACTCCCCTCCCTTCCTAAGGTGTCTAGGCCCTCTCTTTCTGCTTCCAAGGCTTCTCCTAGAGGCAGGTCTAGTTTGGCTTCCGTGGGTGTCACTCCTAGATTGTCAGGTTCTGTGCCCAAGAAGCACATACTTAAAATGGCAGAAGATTTAATTACTTTAATTAGAGGCTCTATGCCCCCTCCTGATAAGAGGCCTAGGATGGAACCTGTGTTGGGGGATTATGAGCAGGCTTCGGATGTGTCTGAGTCTTCGGCTGAAGACTTGCAGGAGTATTCTCATTATTCTGATTCTGATGTGGATGATTCTACTCCTTCTGCTTCTCCTCCTGAGGATTTTTCTTTTTCAGAGACCCTTCACTCCATGAGAGAGCATTTTAAATGGGAAGGTCAGGATTTCTCTGATTCCAGGAAAAGGCTTAGGGAATTTTTGTTTTTACCCCAGCATAGGCCTTTAGCTATACCTCCTGTTCTGAATGTGGTGGAAGATGTGTTTGCAGAGGCTTCTCTTAATCCTGATTCTTTGCCTCCTGCTCCTGTTAAACCAGATAGGTATTACAGGGTGCCTGAAGCTCATAAGTATCTTTTTAAGAGTCCTAGGGCAGACCCAGAAACTGATAGCCAGGGGCCTAAGGGTGTTAAGGCTTCTGTTGTCAAGAATCCGGTTCCTGCAGATAAAGAGGCCAGGGCCTTGGATAGATGGGGAAAGAAAGTTTATACTTCTTCCACTCTAGCCATGAGAGCTTTGAATTGCCAGTTTCACATGTTGAAATATCAAAATTATCTCCTTTCACAGTTGAAATCTAAGGTTGATGCTCTGGTGGAAGGTATTGATTGTAAAGAGTTACAAGATTTAGTGCATGTTTCTGAACAGGTGGGTAAGCATTCTTTGCAATGTGGTTTTGATGCTGTACAGGCCTCGCCTAGGGTGGCTGCCACTGGGTCAGTTCTTCGCAGGCATGCCTGGTTGAGGGATCAAAATTTATCTGACCATGTTAAAACTAGGATTTTGGATGCCCCTTTGCAATCTGATGTCTTGTTTGGTTCTCCTGTTGAGGCAGTTTTAAAGAAAATGGAAGACAAGGCTAAGTCTATGCAGACTGTTAAAGATTTTTTGCAGGTTCAGCCTCCAAAGTTTAGTAGAAATTGGCCTACTAAAGGGTGGACGTATCCTTCTTATGATTCCCAGTCTAGAGGTAGATCTAGACGTGGCAGGGGCAGAGGTCAGGGCTCTTTCAGGCCTAGGACAGGGAGTTCTCCTGCACAGTCTTTCGGTGAGGGCAGGGGTCAGTCCTTTCAGAACAGACCCAATGACCTACCTTTTCAGCTGCCAGAACCTTCTCGCCTGGCAGCACCTTTGGGAGGAAGGTTGGCACTTTTCAAAGAAAATTGGAGTTTGATTACCCAAGACAGATGGGTACTGGATATCATACATCACGGTTACAGGTTTTATTTCCATACCTTGCCTCCTTTCAAAGGCATGCCAGACATTCCTCCTCAACAAAGAATAGAGGCTCACAAGCAAATTTCTCTGTTACTCCAAATAGGGGCCATACAGCCAGTTCCTATGCCAGAAAGGGGCCTAGGATTTTATTCTCGCCTGTTCCTTGTGCCAAAAAAGGGGAACACGTGGAGACCAATTTTGGATTTATCTATCCTCAACACTTATCTGGACATTCCCAAGTTCAAAATGTTGACGTTACAACAGCTTTTACCTCTACTGGGCAAGGATCACTGGATGGTAACTTTGGATCTCAAGGAGGCTTACCTTCATGTTCCTATCAGGCTAAGTTGCAGGAAGTATCTGCTGGACTGGGACTTCTCACTATCAGTTCTCTGCATTGCCCTTTGGCTTATCTACTGCCCAGAGTATTTACGAAAGTTCTGGCTCCAGTGATAGCTTTCTTCAGGCTAAAAGGAATACAAATCTATCCTTATTTGGACGATTGCCTGATTCTGGCTCAAGGAAGGACGAGCTTCTTCGTCATTTGAATATGTGATAGCAGTGCTAAGATGCCTGGGGTATTCTGTGAACGAAATAAAGTCCAGTCTAGTACCCTCTCAAGACATGTGCTTTCTGGGTGTAAGACTGAATACAGCATCCCAGATGGCCTTTCTAACCCCGGACAAACAAAAGAATCTTTCCCTTTACTTCCATCATCTATCTCTTCAGTCCGGCTGACTCCAAGGACAGTCCTTCAAGCCTTAGGGTTCATGGCATCTTGTATTCTGGTGCTTCCCAATGCCAAACTGCATATGAGGAAGTTGCAATGGTATCTCAAAATGTATGGACACAGCACTGCCAGCATCTGGACACTGTCATTCAAATAATACCTTGCATTCAAAAGGAATTTTTGTGGTGGGCTCAGGAATGTCACCTAAACAAGGGACTCTCTGTGACCCGCCAGAGGCGAGTCAAATTTTAACGACAGATGCCTCAGACAAAGCTTGGGGAGCTCATCTAAACGGAAAGTGGATACAAGACAAGTGGCCTGTCAGACTACAGCATCTACATATCAACTTGAAGGAGATGTTAGCAGTCCAGTTTGCATTAATAGCTTTCAAGGATTTACTTCTTCCAGGGCAGGTGTTGATTCTAACAGACAACACAACTGTCATGTGGTACATCAACAAGCAAGGGGGAACACATTCTTATCCTCTATGCAGGCAAGCAATGATTTTGTGGGAGACTGCTCTCAGTTTACAACTAAGTCTTCAGGCAAGGTTTCTGCCGGGAGCACAGAACTCCTTAGCAGATGTGTTAAGCAGACAAATCATGGATCCCCACGAATGGAAACTGGATCTTCATGTATTTCAGAAATTGACAGTGTCCTGGGGAACTCCAGACATAGATCTGTTCGCTTCTCCTCTAAACCACCAGCTGCCAAAGTTTTGCACAAAGCGGTTTCATCCCACAGCTTGGAAAGTGGATGCTCTTTCTTTCAGTTGGAAAATCTTCATGTGTATGCCTTTCCACCTCTGCCTCTCCTCCCAAAGGTACTTCTGAAGGTCAGACAGGACAAGCCAAGGATGATTTTGATAGCTCCAGATTGGCCTCGACAGCACTGGTACCCATTACTGAGAAGTGTAGTACGGAAGCCTCCATGGCCTTTGCCTTTGATTCCACATCTGTTGTCCCAGGAGGACAGTCATTTGCTCAATGTCAAACTTCACTCTCTTCACCTAACAGCATGGCATATTCTGTTTTAAACCATAGAGGGTCTCAACTTCCACAACAAGTTTTGAATGTGATTTTGGAAGCTAGAAGGCCTAGTACAAGGAAAGTGTACGCAGATAAATGGAAGAGATTTTTATTTTGGAGTGCAGCTAAGGATTTGGATGTTTCTGAGCCTGATTTAACTGTGGCTCTTCAATATCTTACTGAGTTATTGGACAAAGGTTTGTCCTTCTCTTCTATTAAGATTCATGCTGCAGCAATTTCAGCTCACTACGACTGTGACCCACCATTGTTTTCTCATCCTTTGTTCAAGCAATTTCTTAGAGGGGCAAAGAATATAAGACCCCCACGAAGGGCTCCTACTCCTGCTTGGGATCTCAATTTTGTGTTGGAGAAACTCACTCTACAACCTTTTGAGCCTGCAGCTACTGCTGAGTTGAAATATTTGTCATGGAAGACTGCTTTTTTGTTGGCCATTACCTCTGCAAGAAGGGTTTCTGAATTGCAGGCCCTTATGGCAGTTGAGCCTTTCTTAATTTTCCATAAGGATAGGGTATAGTTACGTACTAATCCTTCCTTTATGCCTAAAGTGGTTTCTAGCGTGGCTTTAAACCAAACTATTCATTTGCCTACTTTTTATGCAAATCCCCAAACTAAAGGGGAAAAGATTTTGCACACTTTAGATGTACACAGGCAGTTGCGATATTATTTGGACAGAACTAAAGGGTTCAGACAATCTCAGCAGTTATTAGTTTCTTTTGCTTTGTGTTCTCAGGGCAAGCCTGTGTCAAAACAAACTATTTCTAAGTGGATTGGATTTTGCATTGCTTTCTGTTATTCCCATCATGGCAAAGAGATTCCAGCTGGGATTAGGCCTCATTCCACTAGGGCTACTGCCACTTCAACAGCTTTTTTGAGGGGGGTGGCTACTAAGGATATTTTGGAGGCAGCCACTTGGAGTTCAGTGCATACCTTCTCTAGGCATTACCACCTTCCTCTGTACTCTAAATCCAGGGCTGGTTTTGCCACTGCTGTGTTGCAGGGCATTTTGGCAGCTCCTGCTTCATTATAGTTTAGCCATCCACCCTTACCTCTGCTTTGGGATTCTACCCAAGTGTTAGGACTGCAGCAATGTGAGATGAAGAACATAGTACAGTTTTGTACCTACCATAAATGTAGATGTTCGAAGATCCACATTGCTGCAGTCCAATTTACCCTCCCTCCTTCCCCTCTGTAGTTTGAGGTGGTTGTGTGGGTTGGGTTATCCATCTGAGGTATAGTGTATATATTGTACATATTTTTGGTGTTAGCCTGGTTGGGTGTTTAGTTGTTGTCTATGGGTTTTGACCTTTCTTTTTAGGGTCTTCTGACATCTGGGGCAAGAAAAGACTGAGGATATGGCGTCGGTCATGCGCATTTGTACCCTGACGTTCTGATGTCAGTCAAATGCGCCTTGACCGACGTCAGCCTTATACTCTGATATTCGGGCCGACCGAGGGACAGCGGACTACCCAAGTGTTAGGACTGCAGCAATGTGGATCTTCGAACATCTACATTTATGGTAGGTACAAAACTGTACTTTCTGATGCAGCTGGTGTCTCTTCTCATTCCATTAAATGTAGTTCTGATGCAGCTGATGTCACTTCTCATTCCATTAAATGTAGTTCTGATGCAGCTGATGTCTCTTCTCATTCCATTAAATGTAGTTCCGATGCAGCTGATGTCTCTTCTCATTCCATTAAGTGTCGTTCTGAAATGTAGTTCTGATGCAGAGGATGTCCCTTCTCTTTCCATTAAATGTAGTTCTAGCACAGCTGATGTCTCTTCTCTTTCCATTAAATGTAGTTCTAGCACAGCTGATGTCTCTTCTCATTCCATTAAATGTAGTTCTGACGCAGCCTATGTCTCTTCCCATTCCTGTAAATGTAGTTCTGATGCAGCTGATGTCTCTTTTCACTCCATTAAATATAGTTGTGACACAGCTAATTCCTTTTCTCATTCCATTAAATGTTCTTTTAATGCATCTGATGTTTCTTCTCGTTCCATTAAATGTAGTTCTGATGCAGCTGATGTCTCTTCGCATTCCATTAAATGTAGTTCTGACGCAGCTGATGTCTCTTCTCATTCCATTAAATGCAGTTCTGACGCAGCTGATGTCTCTTCTCATTTCATTAAATGTAGTTCTGGGGCAGCTGATGTCACTTCTCATTCCATTACATGTAGTTCTGATGCAGCTGATGTCTCTTCTCCTTCCATTAAATGTAGTTCTGACGCAGCTGATGTCTCTTCTCATTCCATTAAATGTAGTTCTGACACAGCTGATGTCTCTTCTCCTTCCATTAAATGTAGTTCTGACGCAGCTGATGTCTCTTCCCATTCCATTAAATGTAGTTCTGACGCAGCTGATGCCTCTTCTCATTCCATTAAATGTAGTTCTGATGCAGCTGATGTCACTTCTCATTCCATTAAATGTAGTTCTGATGCAGCTGATGTCTCTTCTCATTCCATTAAATGTAGTTCCGATGCAGCTAATGTCTCTTCTCATTCCATTAAATGTAGTTCTGATGCAACTGATGTCCCTTGTCATTCCATTTAATGTAGTTCTGATGCAGCTGATGTCTCTTCTCATTCCATTAAATGTAGTTCTGATGCAGCTGATGTCTCTTCTCATTCCATTAAATGTAGTTCTGACATAGCTGATGTCTCTTCTCATTCCATTAAATGTAGTTCTGATGCAGCTGATGTCTCTTCTCATTCCATTAAGTGCAGTTCTGACACAGCTGATGTCTCTTCTCATTTCATTAAATGTAGTTCTGGGGCAGCTGATGTCACTTCTCATTCCATAAAATGTAGTTCTGACGCAGCTGATGTCTCTTCTCCTTGCATTAAGTGTAGTTCTGACGCAGCTGATGTCTCTTCTCATTCCATTAAATGTAGTTCTGACGCAGCTGATGTCTCTTCTCCTTCCATTAAATGTAGTTCTGACGCAGCTGATGTCTCTTCCCATTCCATTAAATGTAGTTCTGACGCAGCTGATGTCTCTTCTCATTCCATTAAATGTAGCTCTGATGCAGCTGATGTCTCTTCTCATTCCATTAAATGTAGTTGTGATGCAGCTGGTGTCTCTTCTCATTCCATTAAATGTAGTTCTAACATGGCTGATGTCCCTTCTCATTCCATTAAATGTAGTTCTGACGCAGAGGATGTCTCTTCTCATTCCATTAAATGTAGTTCTGATGCAGCTGATATCTCTTCTCATTCCATTAAATGTAGTTCTGACGCAGCTGATGTCTCTTCTCCTTCCATTAAATGCAGTTCTGACGCAGCTGATGTCTCTTCTCACTCCATTAAATGCAGTTCTGATGCAGCTGATGTCTCTTCTCCTTCCATTAAATGTAGTTCTGACGCAGCTGATGTCTCTTCTCATTCCATTAAATCTAGTTCTGACGCAGAGGATGTCTCTTCTCATTCCCTTAAATGTCGTTCTGAAATGTAGTTCTGATGCAGAGGATGTCTCTTCTCATTCCATTAAATGTAGTTCCAACGCAGCTGATGTCTCTTCTCATTCCATTAAATGTCGTTCTGAAATGTAGTTCTGATGCAGAGGATGTCTCTTCTCATTCCATTAAGTGTAGTTCTGACACCGCTGATGTCTCTTCTCATTCCATTAAATGTAGTTCTGAAATGTAGTTCTGACGCAGCTGATGTCTCTTCTCATTCCATTAAATGTAGTTCTGACACCGCTGATGTCTCTTCTCATTCCATTAAATGTAGTTCTGATGCAGCTGATGACTCTTCTCATTCCATTAAATGTAGTTCTGACGCAGCTGATGTCACTTCTCATTCCATTAAATGCAGTTCTGATGCAGCTGATGTCTCTTCTCCTTCCATTAAATGTAGTTCTGACGCAGCTGATGTCTCTTCTCATTCCATTAAATGTAGTTCTGACGCAGAGGATGTCTCTTCTCATTCCATTAAATGTAGTTCTGACACAGCTGATGTCCTTCTCATTCTATTAAATGTAGTTCTGACGTAGCTGATGTCTCTTCTCCTTCCATTAAATGTAGTTCCGGCGTAGCTAATGTCCTTCTCATTCTATTAAATGTAGTTCTGACGTAGCTGATGTCTCTTCTCATTCCATTAAATGTAGTTCCGACGCAGCTGATGTCTCTTCTCATTCCATTAAATGTCGTTCTGAAATGTAGTTCTGATGCAGAGGATGTCTCTTCTCATTCCATTAAATGTAGTTCCAACGCAGCTGATGTCTCTTCTCATTCCATTAAATGTCATTCTGAAATGTAGTTCTGATGCAGAGGATGTCTCTTCTCATTCCATTAAATGTAGTTCTGACACCGCTGATGTCTCTTCTCATTCCATTAAATGTAGTTCTGAAATGTAGTTCTGACGCAGCTGATGTCTTTTCTCATTCCATTAAATGTAGTTCTGACACCGCTGATGTCTCTTCTCATTCCATTAAATGCAGTTCTGATGCAGCTGATGTCTCTTCTCATTCCATTAAATGTAGTTCTGATGCAGCTGATGTCTCTTCTCATTTTATTAAATGTAGTTCTGATGCAGCTGATGTCCCTTCTCATTCCATTAAATGTAGTTGTGATACAGCTGATGTCTCTTCTCATTCCATTAAATGTAGTTCTGATGCAGCTGGTGTCTCTTCTCATTCCATTAAATGTAGTTCTGATGCAGCTGATGTCATTTCTCATTCCATTAAATGTAGTTCTGATGCAGCTGATGTCTCTTCTCATTCCATTAAATGTAGTTCTGATGCAGCTGATGTCTCTTCTCATTCCATTAAATGTAGTTCTGACGCAGCTGATGTCTCTTCTCATTCCATTAAATGTAGTTCTGACGCAGCTGATATCACTTCTCATTCCATTAAATGTTGTTCTGATACAGCTGATGTCTCTTCTCATTCCATTAAATGTTGTTCTGATACAGCTGATGTCTCTTCTCATTCCATTAAATGTAGTTCTGATGCAGCTGATTTCTCTGCTCATTCCATTAAATGTAGTTCTGATGCAGCTGATGTCTCTTCTCACTCCATTAAATGTAGTTCTGATGCAGCTGATTTCTCTTCTCATTCCATTAAATGTAGTTCTGATGCAGCTGATGTCTCTTCTCATTCCATTAAATGTAGTTCTGACACAGCTGATGTCTCTTCTCCTTCCATTAAATGTAGTTCTGATGCAGCTGATGCCTCATCATTCCATTAACCGTAGTTCTGACGCAGCTGATGCCTCATCATTCCATTAGCCGTAGTTCTGATGCAGCCTCTTCTAGGCCTGCTGCCTTTGGTTCTGTGTTAAGGCATTATTTCTGGCTTCACCTTCGGCCTCTGCCTGATGATATTGAGGGCAAGCTGATGGATGCTCCTCTTGAGTGTAAAACTCTCTTTGGTTCTGCCGGTGCTGAGCTTTTTAAATGCCTTCATGGAAAAGGATAAGGCTGTGCAGGAATTGAAACATATTTTTATTTCCCGTTTCCAGATTTCAGAGGAATTATCCTTCTAAGTATGCCTTTGTTGTTAGGCAGTCTTATCCTGCTCCCAAAGTAAAAATTATTGTAGAAGGGTTCCTCTTGCTATTACTCAGACTCCCACAGTTCAAACGCTTCCTTTTCCAGACAAGCCAGGGTCTGTCTGATTATTTTCCACCCTCCCTCCTCAGCCATGTTTCTCTATCTTTTTGTCTCACTCTTTTCCTTTTGGGTCCATGTCAAATAAATTAACACTTGAAATGTCGAACGTTATTTGGTCGATACCATATGTTCGACATTTCAAGAGTTCGAAGGTTGACTTCAACGGCGTCGTAAGGTGCAGAATGGGAAAATTTCCCTTTTCTGCACTGAAGTGCGGCCTCTGAGTTGGTATATTTAAGTAGGGGTGGTGTGGGGGGTGCAGGGGGGCTTGCCTCCATTCTCGCACCGTTAAGGCATTTTTTCTTTTTTTTTTTTAATATATTCAAACTTTCAAATATCGACCATATGTTATCGAACATTTGGTGTTCGACATTTTGAAAGTTCGAATATATAACATAGACCCTTCCTTTCCAAATTAGTTAAGAATCACTCAGCATTCATGGGTTCTAGCTATCATTTCTCTGGAATATTACATGGTTTGGAAATCCCTTCCTCCTTTTTTTGGCATTCCTCAAGCTCCTCAGGAACTGCTGTGCTTTTTTCCTAGTTTCTGCTCCTGAAAACTGGAAGGAGTTTTTTCCAGAATGTTTCTGGCTCCCAGGAAAGTAGGCACCTGGAGACCCATTCTGGATCTTTCCCAGCTCAGCATCTTTTGAAGGTTCCTTCCTTTCAAACCTTGTTTCTTCTTTTTCCTCAGGCTTTCTTAGTCTGTGTGGATCTCATTGATTTCTGTCTCCATATTTCCTATGCATCCCCCTTTCAGGAGATTTTTACATTTCCGTATTTCTTCCTTGCATTTCCAGTTTTATCCTTTGGCCTCTCTATTGCCCCAAGGGTCTTCACCAAATGCCTCACTTGTGATTGCCTTTTGCAGGATGAGGGGAATATAGGTTTTCACTTACCTGGATGACCTGCTCATTCAAGCTTCCTCACCACAGAGTTTACTTCAGCATCTTCACTGTGCTGTTTGCCTCCTGCAAAGCTTAGTGTTTTCAGTGAATTTCCAAAACTCCTTCCTGACTCCATCTCAGGATGATATTTATTTTTGGTTTTAGGCTCCAGACCATTCCTATGCTGGCTTCCCTGCCTCCTCCCAAGGCTTTGACTCTGCTTTCTTTCACTCTCTTCTCCCTCTGCCCTTGATGAAGGTCAGTGAGTTTCTGAAGGCTCTGGGACTCATGGCTTCCACCATTCTTGTGTTTCGTCTTGCCAGACTTTATACGAGATATCTACAGTGGTTCCTAAAATCAGTCTGGCTTCAACATTCTCATCCTTCGGACTTTCCAATTTCTCCTCTTTCATGCCTCAAGCTAGAACTTTAGTGGTGGATTTATCAACTGTCTGCCAACCTACAGCTTCCTTTTCAGCCTCCAGTCCCTGCTCGGGGGCACTGTTTGGATGCCTTAGACCCTCTGAAGGTTCAGGGTCTCTGGTGATTTTCACCAAAAGAAGGACCATATCAACATAAAAGAGATGAGAGCTCTTCTGATAACCATTCAGGCCTTCCATTCTGTATTCCTTCCAGGGCCCCTAAAAATCTTTACAGACAATACCACAGTAATGTGGTACATCAGCAAGCAGGTTGGGGGAGGGGGGGTTGACATGGTCTTACCTCTTGTTCAGACTAGCTTTTCAGGTTTGGGATCTAGCTGTCCAGTTTCAGGTGACTCTTCAGGCTCTTTATATTCCTTCAGATCAGAACATTGTTGCAGCCTCACTGAGCGGGTGCATAACACAAACTCATGAGTGGATGCTTCACAGAGATGTTTCAGGACGTTGTCCACCAGTGGGGTACTCCTCAGGGATATCTTTTTGCTTCTCCTCTGAACAGACACCTTCCTGTCTTTTGCACCAGAGTCCCATGTCCTCTGGCTTGGAAGGTGGATGCTGTCTTTTTTTTCTGGAAGAATGCCTTCCCACCCCTTCTTCTCATACCATAGGTCCTGCTCAAGGTAGAACAAGATTCTCCCAAAATCTTGTTGGTGACTCCCTTTTGGCTCGAACAGCATTGGTGCCCTCTATTTCTGCACTTAGCCAAGGGCAATCATCGCAAGTTTCCTCACAGGGTGGACCTACTGTCGCAAGACAAGAGGTGTCTCATCTATACCCAGTTGTCCATTCTTCAACTGACACTGTGGTCGAGTGGGTGCGTGGGTTTGATACATTTTAGGCACATTTGTTTCCTGAAGATGTTCTTTAGGTTCTGCAGGACAGGAAACCCACTACCAGGAAATTATCCAAATGGAAGAGGTTTTCTGTTTGGTGTCTTGCTTGCAGCCTGGATCCACTTTCTGTACAAGTTCCTTTGGTTCTCTCTTATTTGTATGAATTGCTCAGTGCTGGGTTGGCATACCTTTCAGTTAAAGCCCACCTGTCAGCTATTTCTGCTTGTCTGCCTTTGACTCCCACTTTGGCTTCTAGATTTGAGTTCAATCAATTCCTTAAAGGCTTCCTTCATGTTATGCCTCCCAGGAAGCCTGTACCTCCTTCCTAGGACTTTAATTTTGTCCATGAAAAATTGACTTGGGCTCCTTTTGAGCCTGCGGCATCAGCTTCCTTACAGCACTGTTCTTGGAAGACTGTTCTTCTTTTGGCCCTTACTTCAACTAGGAGGGTGTCTGAGCTTCAGGCCCTTATGGCTGTCCCTTTTGTTTTAGTTTTTCTTGGGGACAGGGTGTCTCTTTGTACTAATCCTCCTTTTATGCCCAAGGTGGTTAATTCATCATCTCTTTATCACTGTATTCATTTGCCCACTTTTTTCCTTTCTCCACAGTTTGCTAGTGAGAATGTTCTTCACTCCTTTGATTTGCACAGATGACTCCGATATTATTTAGATAAGACTAAAGACATTCATAAATATGAGCACCTTTCTGTTTCCTTTCATCATAGATCTTTAGGTTTGGCTGTTTCTAAGCAAACTGTTTCTTCTTGGATCTTTAAGGCTATTTCCTTCTGTTAGGCTTTTCATAGGAAAAAACTTTTCATTTGTTAAGGCTCATTCTAACAGGGCTGTGGCTTCTTATGGTTCTTTTTTCAAGGGACTGGATATCATCTCCATCCTTGTGGCAGCTACTTGGACTTCTGTTGGATTGTGGTTTCCTGGGCTACAGACGGATCTGCCAAGGCTATCCCACATGGCTTTCTTGAGGGCTTTGTTGGACCTTCTTTCTCCTCCTGAGCTATTTACTCTCCCTGTTGTAAAGAATAATGCAATAGTGATATGGAAGGACATAGTACAGTTGTGTAAATTCTTACCCTAACAGTAGAGGTCCCTCTTGTCATTGTTGCAGTGTTCCTTACCTCCCTCCTCCCCCTTTTTCTTTATCCTTCTGGATGCACATGTTCCTCTGTTTCTCCTTGGACTGTTGTTCCTGATGGGGTTTTTCAGTTCTGAGAAAAGTATGTCTATATGTCACCTTTATGCCCTACACCCTGCATGGGGAGCATATGTGTAATGTGCGATGTTCGTATACAACCTAAGGCTTTTGGTATACTGGCCAGACGTCAGGCTACCCTTGGCAGGGATTCCTGATAAATACTGCAACAGTGAAGAGAAGGGCATCTACTGTTATGGTAAGATTTTATACAACTGTACTTTAAGCTTCCCTCTCTATCAAGGGGTGTACAGGTGTCATCATCACTGCATAAAACATTGGTATGTGCTCAGGGTCAAAAAATGAAGTAAATCTTGGGAGGTTATGCATCAGAGCCACTGTAGAATATTTGTTAATTTTCATCTGGAAATGCATGGCATTCTGCTACCTTTTTTAATGGGTGGGGGCTGCACACATCCTGCACAGCAGGACGTCTGACCGCGGACTTTATTCTGCTTTTAATCATGCAGCAGTAGCTCATTATCTGTGCCACTGGAGGCCCATAGCCCTACCTCAGGAAGCCATTGCTGTAGCACCTGGTTACGTCCATGTAGTGGTACCCACATTCATGTAGTGGTACCCTGTGCATGCACAGGAAGATGCCGTCCATGACGCTGAGTACTCTGTGTGACCACAAGACCCCCAGTCTGTACATCCTGTGACATCTTCACCCCACCTTGTTTGTGTGGACAGGCATCTGTGCGCATGGTGATCATTGTGCTCCAGTCCACCCTCCCTCCTGTGTGGAGTATGTGTGACGCACAATATGACTTTTGTCACATATTGCAATGCATAGGCTTCCATTAACATTGTGAGTGTTGTGTTTTTTCTGTATAACACTGTACTTCATGCCCATAGTTGTGGACTAGACACCACTGCCTCATCTGTGCTGCCATGTGTTATGCATATGGCTGCCTGTAGAAGTGTCGCTGGGCAGCTGCTTCTTGATCTTGTTAGGCATCTTTGTCATTGCATGTTGTCACCACACCATCCCTGCCAGAATGTGTGGCTCTGCCTATAGTCAGACCTAGTGTACCTGTACCATGGGACTGGCCTGCTTGTTTCCTTGTGATCATGTTTTATAGCATGTTACATACTACAAATCCTGGTGGATATGGCAAAGTAGAATTTTACTGGTCCCTTCCCTCAGATATATGGAAGCAACAGCACCTAGACAGTAATCCAAGTATGGCATTGATAGATTACAAATAAGTCATTTGACAGCATCCTACATTCATGGATAAAGGAGTGTTTACAGATGTAGAGGACAGACCCAACACTGATCAGTTACATGACAATGACTACAAAACTGTGGCAAACCAATTTGTAACTGAGCCATGACAAAGGGCAAATTATTACCCCAAGGATAACAATTCAGAGGACAATATTTCTTGGCGATTCTGTATCACAAGTGCTCTTTTGTCTTGCCCTTAACCCATTAAGTTCATTTAAAAGGTTAGGCTATAGTTAAAATTTGGCTACTAGAAACCAACCTTGTTTAAAGGCTTAACAGCAGAAACAAAGCAAAGGTGGTCTACCACGGAGAGTGCTAAAACTATTTAATACTAAAAATCAACAATATAAGAAAAATAAAAACACAGTGAAACATGAAATCGGCTTAAAGTAACTGGATATGTGCATTTTTTTTAACCTGGATTTGTTTAAAGTCTTCTGATATACTTTTTCTGAATGATTTAAAGTTGTATTGTTCTTCAGATGAGGAGTTGAAAACACAACTATAAATAGTTAAAACTTTTTCAGATGATATAAAAATGACATTTGGTGTTGATAAATGTGAAAAGCAATATGTAAATCAGGAAAGCTGTAGCACCAGGAAAATATCAACCTGAGACAGGAACGGGATGTAATGGAACCTGAGCAGGAAGGTGTGTATAAATATCTGTGAATAGGTTAAGGGTCAGCAATAAGACATGAGCAAATGAGAATAAAACTCAGTAAGGAACACCTCGGTAGACTTAAAACTGTTATGGAGAACCTCTTGGACATCAGGGAATAAAGTTCAAGTTGTAAAGCCATTTGTTTTTCTTGTTCTAGCTTACAGATTTGGGGTATTTGGCCTCAAATGGAATTGGATAAGTTGGATGGGAAAAATGCTTCATGCTTATCAAATGATACATAAAAACCAGTGTATACCAAGATTATGTATCCCTTGTTCTAAAGGAGATATAGGCCTCATCGACACTGTGTCTAGATCTGCAATGTTGGGGCTGCATACATATCTGCTGACCTCATCAGATCTAAACATAGTCAAAGTTTTGCAACATGAGGAGAAGTCTAAGATGACCTCTCTGTAGTTTAGCAGAAGCATATCAGTGTCCATCAGGAGTGGAAATTAAACAAAAGAAAGAATAGAAGGAAAAAGATTGGATGAAAAGGGGGAAACATGGGACATGCAGGGGAGCAACCTCACATCAGCCAGGATTTGATGCAAGAATGGTCAAGGAGAGGTGAGCTGAAACCAGAAGATGAAAGATTTGTAATGACAGCCCAGGATAGTGGACTGCATACACGTTTGTGAACAAAGTTCATTGAAGACATTAGAGAAACAAATAAATGTAGATTCTGAAACTGGTTGTAGGTCTTGCTACTGGGTGTGATGCATGCATGGCTGAGGGTTTATATACTGAAAGGCACAGTAATGTGACAAGGCAGTTGCACTGGGGATTTTGCAAACAATACAGTATAGAAGTAACTGAGAAGCATTGGAAACCTGAACCACAAAGCATTACAGAGAATGATGAAGTTTATATCACATGGCATCTCCTTTTACCATCCGTCCATCCATCCTCGACCCCTTTTTAACATTTTTTCATGGGGTTGGGGTGTCGCTTCAACAGTGACAATCATCTCGAGCCAAGGTTTACACTCCCAGTTGGCTAGCCCTGGCACAGTAATTCATTTGCACAGTTTAAAAAATAGATGCAAGAAAAAATAGATATAGTGGTCCATGAAAAGAAGACAGAAATGACATTGATCATTAAAATTTTCACCCAGTGATTTCTGGACTAGAAAACTATTCAGTTTCATTGAATGGATGGATCTCTTTTAATACCAGATGTGCCTTTGAAATAGGAATACCACCACATCTCCTTAATAGCTTCAGCTTAAAATAAAAATCTAAACATTCTTCAATTTATGTCAAATAAAATATGTAGTTTTATTTTTCACTTACCTCATCAAGCATGCATCATGCATTGTTATCTCACAAAAACATGACTTTTAATGCGAATAGTGTTTTTTACGCTATTACTTTAAATATTCCTACCTCTTGCTTTGAAACATTCAGAAAACTGTCCACTCAAAGGAAAACTGCCTTAGAACTAAAAAGTCTTTTTTGACTGTCTCTGTTTCCTGGTTATTTTAACATCTCAAAATCATTCTGACTGCTTTTTATAGAATTTTATTGTGTTTTCCACAAAAAGGCTACCAGTGGGGCTTAACATCTGAATGTGATCTTGCTTTTCTTTAAGTCTTTCTCTTTCTCGTAATCCATGTCACGTCTCTTTTATATGAGTAAGGCTAGACATAAGGAAGTAGTGGTGTATTCCATTTCCATTGACATATAATGGAAGTAATGTCAGTCACGGTCATCTTGTATACCTTCTGAAACAGGACTGCTGCTTTTATTTCTTGATTGGCCTTCATTTGTGCATCTCATGGCTTGTTTACAGTATAGTAAGGAATTGTACAGCTGCAACAAAAACAGTTGCTAAATTGTAGGCCTTTAGTCAAAGCATCCTTTTGTAGTCCAAGATGAATTGGACAGCCCCTCCTCTTACACTTTGGTAAATGTGCTGATACTTTACAAGAATTATTTAAAAGAAAAACTATTTTCTGACTTTTCTCTAAATGTCACAGACATCTTTCATACTGCATTCAAGTCATCTTAAAATATAAAGTAGTATAAACAACAAGCATTTAAAGTTTAACGCTTAGCATTTCAATACTGTGATACTGCTTATGTAAATTTGTCAAAAGAAGGGACACTGCCTTTGAACCATTGACTGATGTAATTGTTCTGTTTTGCTGTGAAAGGCATGGCTACATTAGAAGCAGCTGTGAATCAGTTTAAGTTCTCTTTCTCTCTGCAATAAAGACAATGGGAAACAGTTTCACACTGCTCTGTCTTGCTTATAGCACCCTGAGCTCCTGACTGCAAATTTCTCTGTGTCTGTGCTAGGTCATCCAGTTGTAGACAAATTCCTCTGCAACTTATGTCAAAGTTAAGCTTAAAATAAGTGTGTGATCTTTCCCTTCCTTTGATACCAATGTGAGAAAATGAAAGTTTTATAAAGTACAAGCACATAAACAGTGTGTGTCCGTCTTGCATCATACACTACGACAACCATTACAAACTAAACTGTGTGCAAATCACTGGTTTTCACGTTTTAGGCCTAAAATGATGAAAGTCAGTACTTCAACCTTCAAGAATTTAACCTCCTACAGCACATTTCATACCAAATTTAAAGACCACCTACATAATGTTTCTTAATAGAAATGCTTTACTACTGGAACCATTACTTTAAGTGTCTTGATTTCTACCAATTCTTCATCACAAACTCTTCACTCCTCTAGTTTCTTTCACCTCAAAATAAATGGTACTTTCTGTACCAATTTTAATCTGTAATTCCAGTGTTCTTCTTCCGGCCATAACCACAAGCCTGTCTCAGATGTTCCTACTTTTCATATCTGTGTAGCATATTTAGCTCCTGATTTGCCTGTTTCTATGCCTTATTTTACTGTTAATATTTGTGATTATGTAACTCCATTTGTGAAGGCTTAGATTCATTGCAGTTTTGTCTGTATATACTGTTTCTGCACAAAACAATCTGTACTGCGTTATTGGTGTACTTTTCCTCCAAAACTGTTGTACACAATGAAGTACATATTGTATAATTTAATTTGTGTCTGTTGCAGTATAATATTATGCAAGAAAAACCTGAAATAATTGTTCTGAGATAAGTGCTGTACCCTAGTGAATATAGGTTGATCTATGTTTTATATATGTATACGTGTGTGTGTGTGTGTGTGTGTGTGTGTGTGTGTGTGTGTGTGTGTATATATATATATATATATATATATATATATATATATAGATGTAGATATAGATGTATTTGAGTCTATACGTGTCTAGCTGCCTCACAGTGTGTTTGTAGAAGTATGCCTGTATTTATTATTGGTGGTTGCTTGAAATTAAAGTAAAAATGAGGGGCAAGTAAAGATGACATCAGACATACTTCTGATAGTACTAGTGGGATACGTTTATAGGGAATGAGCTAAGTCAAGCAGACCAGCAACGTTGGGGAGAGGGATTTGACAGTGAGATACCTCAAGAAAGTGAAGCATGCTGTGATTAAAGAAAAATGAATATTCTCTAGGTACATTTTACCAGAATGAGCCTGAGTTATACCTTCACTAAGCAGCTCAAGACCTAGTTATAGCACATAATGGAAGGGGGCAGAAATGCTTTAGTGCATTTAAAATTCTGGTATAAAAATTAACGGGGAATAATAGAAAAGAACATTAGAAGGCCTAAAAAATGTATTATTTAAAGAGCTCACAACACTGAAGATTAGTCTGAAAGACGAGTCTAAACTACAATGGAGTACACAAGATTGCTGCCTTCCTGCTCCTGAAGAGGGTGTACCCCCAAGTGTGTTACTGATTTTCTGCAGTGTAGTTATCTGCATGAATAGTCAGCAGTTTTTAAGTGTCTGTGGCAGATATTATCAAAGCCAGTATTTCTGGTGTGAATATTGTCAGATTGTTATCACTATGCATTAACAAGGTACGTGCATTGCAATACCTGTACACTTAAGATGCATCTCCCCACATTAAACTGTGTTGAATGCATATTTGGCAAGCGAGAAAACGTCTTTCTTAAGATGTATAATGAGCCTAAAAGACTGTTCACCTAAAACATTTCTAAACACAGTAAAAGAAGTATAATTTTGCTAAGTTTTGCTTTAACTGATGTACAACAGAGCAGTGTGGGAGAAAAAGAGAAATGTTTGAAGAGAAGCTGGAGATGGCATTCTGGGGGTAACAACATTGATGCTTTTATGTGCCTAGAGGGGAGTTAAAGAAAATGCAGAATTAGCATAGTGGTACGTAGACATAGTAAGTTTCTCCTACTTCATAGAGCAGTAAATTATACAGAAAAGACATTCTCTTGAAATTGCAAATATATGGCAACAGAGACAGCAGGCACATATGAAGGATGAGTGGTATGAGTGCAGGCAGTGATTGATGTAGTCCTACTCCTGATTGGATGCCTCTGAAACAAGATGCCAACTGGCAGGATTGTACTGCCAATGGAATGCAGACCGTGTTTGCTATAGTCCTATTCCTAATTGGATGCCTCTGAAACAAGATGTTGATTGGCAGGATTGTACTGCCAATATAATGCAGGTAGTATTTGCTGCAGTCTTGCTCTTTATTGGACTCCTGAAACAAAATACTGATTGGCAGGATTGTACAGCCAGTAGAATGCAAGGTATGAAAAATGTGAAGGTTGAATATTGAAAGTTTTTCAACTTTTCTCTGCTTGTATTCCCTGTCATTTTTTGGTAAAATTAGAAACTATTCTGAACCTTTCCAAGTGAAAATGAAGTGGTTGTGAATAAGTTGCCTCCATGGCAAACATACTTTTTTTGTTAATTATCTTTTGGTGAATACATATAGGGGAAATTTGGTTAAAACTAAGTGAAATGATTTGTCGTGGACCCTTTTGACTCTGGCCATGGCCACATGGTGAAAGGATGAGCAACAGTACCTACTAAACCTTACAGGGCAAAATAATTATAGTTTTAAGTACATTTTTAAATGAGAGCATTTATATGCATTATGAATAATTCAGCCACATATGGAATGATGAGGAGTCAGGAGTCCACACCACAATCCTTTAAATAAGCGCTTTCGTTTCCTGTTAGAAACTTTATCAGAATACATGTTACATACAACCCCACCTTTAAATAGCCTTATAAAATTACATCACTTCCTTGTTATTTTAAATTTTAAAACCATACTTCCAACATAAAACATATTGCATCTGACCATCATACTACATTCCATAAATCCTAAAAGAGGTGAATACAGTACTGATATTTACATATATTATGTTGGAAGTATGGTTTTATAATAACAAGGAAGTGATGTCATTTTATAAGGCTATTTAAAGGTGGGGTTGTATGTAACATGTATTCTGATGAAGTTTCTAACAGGAAACCAAAGTGCTTAATTAAAGGATTGTGGTGTGGACTCCTGACTGCTATTGTTTTTCATCGTTTGTGTGGGACTGATTTTATTTCATGAAATGATAAGGGAAAATAGGGTATTGAGGAATAACCGGAGTATGCCAAGATGAAAGGATGATACTAAAAATGCTTTCAGGTGTGTTGCTATACCTGTATTGTTATCTCCTCAGTTTTTGCTTGAGTGTAATTATTTCCAATTGGTGGCTCTTGGTGAAATAGAGGGTAAACCCTCACCTCCTTTACTTAATATAACTTCCTTCAAGGTTGTAAAGCCTCATGGAGAATATGTACATTTTTCTGAAATGATCCATCAGTCAGTTATGACATGGTAGGCTGTGTAAAGCTAGGCTGTGCTGTATATTTATGTATTTTATGATTTTTGGTCAGGATACTTCCAACAAGTGTAACCCATTTACTCTGGAGGTCAGGGTGAAAACAACTCTTAATAATTAAACTATTTTGCAATTACAGTGTAATAGGATAGCTCAGCGGTTAGCATTGCTGCCTCTTTATGTAAGGATCCTCAGTAGCCTTCCTTTGTCTACATGAATTTTTGCCAGGTTCAACAATCCCATAAGACATACTGTTAGGTGAAATGGCAATCCTCTGAATTGTGCATGGTTAGCATGCATTGAGTGAGTGTGTTTATTATGCCCCATGACGGACTGGTTTCCTGTCCAGCACTAGTGCTCTTCCTTGTGAATCGTCACTGGATGGACTAGGCTTTAGCCTCTCTGTGGCCCCGAATGGGATAAGGCAGGTACTGCTGAATGAGTGAGTATAAAACATCAGTAGTAATCTTAATATGGTGTGCATCAGTTCCAGTCTTCTATTTTAATGAGGGCCACACCGTTAATAAAACATCCTATTTGTATGTGGTACAGGAGCACGAAATATTGCTGCTAGAATCATTATTAAGCTACTGTTTTGAATCAGTGTAAATTTAATTAATTCTTAAGCGATGCATTACGGTGATAAAAATCAATGGAAAACATGTACATTAAAAACAGTAGTAACATTGTTACTTTAAATAGTAAGCAATATATCCGTGAGCGGGCATTGCAGATTATTTTGTGAAAGTTGTCAAAGAGCAATTCTGGGTGATTTTTGCCAGTAGTTGCCTGTTAAGTAAATTGTTATTGTTGGTGAGTTTGTAAATATGTGCAAAATGGTACTAAACATTTAAGTAATTTTAAAGAAAATGGTAACCGAGGTGATAAAGTTATAACAAAGTATTTACTGTTAGTCACATTCATTGCGATTCATTACCACCTAAACTTGCTGCAGTTAATTGCAACAGAGGAAGCATTTATAACACTAGGCTGGAAGAGTATGACTTTTTGTTGTTTTGAGTTTCTGACCTTAGACATATCACTGTTTGTGTATCTTTTTTCATCTCAGCCTTAAGCCTACTGACTTGAATGGTTAATTGTATGCATTTAGTAATACTTTTCATCTTTGTTTTCTGCTAGCCTTCCCAGAGCGCAGCGGCATTCTTTTCCTCTTGAGAATCGAATCATTGAAGAGGCAATGAACACTGAAGACCAGGTGGAAACTACAGTCCGGGAAGATGAAAACTCCAGGCTAAGCTTGAGTGAAAAGTTAGCCCTTTTCAATAAACTAGCAAAACCAGAGCCTAAACCACAACCAGCAGCAGATTTAAACGATGCTAGACGGCGGCAAAAAGGTGCAAGATATCGAACTCAGCCCATCACTGTCACCGAAGTTGAGTTGGTAAGTGACGGTTTCCTTTTAGTTGAATGGTAATGTTAAGGGAAAAAGTGGGTTGCGTTACGTTGGCTGCAACAAAATCATTTGATAGTATAGGATACACAGCACCATAGTCCAGTAGCAAGTAAGCACCAGAGTCCAGTAGCAAGTACTGAAAAGTCATGTGGTTCATAGGTTGGTACTAAGCTATCGGCCCTAAGGTCTATACAAGCCTAGCCATAACAATTCCCTGGAAATTTTTTCCCACAATATTTACTTCTCTGGGACCCTGTCTAGCAGGGTGACTGACATGATCCCCAGGGTGAATTTCCCATCTCCCATCCAATCATCAAGGTTCCTTTTGAAGAGGGCCAATGAGGTGCTCTGCTTGACATGAATGGGCAGTCTATTCCAGAGTATGGGGAGTCTCTGGGTCAGGAACCTATCCCTCCAACATGTTTTGTTCATTGTGATGATAAGGTTTAGATCACTGGAGCGTGTTGCTCTGAGGGATTGGGATTTCTTTAAGTGGAGCATGTCCAACAGCTCAGGGTTTGACATGGCCTTGTATGTCAAGCAGAGATCACCTCTGAGTAGACGATATGCCACAGAGTATAGCTGGAGTTATTTTAGACAGTCAGCATATGGCATCTGCTTTAGGCCTGTGATTCTTTTAGTGAGGTATTTCTGTGGCCTTTCCAGCTGTTGCAGATGTCTTGTGAGGTACATACCAAATGGGGCATTATACTCTGTAATGGGTCTAATGAGGGATGAGTACAGTGGGACAATGACCTCCTTTTTTCTGGATGAAAAGCCCTTAGTGATGAGGTGTGCCACATAGAAAGATTTCCTGACTGTTGTGATGTGGTTATCGAAAGTGAGATCACTGTCCACTTGTATCCCTAAGTCTCTCATCACACTTTCGATGTGTGTCCTGCCACCTATGTGGTAGTTCATGGGTACATGTTTTTTTCCAAAGGGGGTGACTATACATTTCTTGGCATTAAGCTTGAGCCCATGGCTCTGGCACCAGGCATCTGTTTCTGTAAGGCCCTTTTGTAGAATATCCACATCATTTGGGGATTCAGTAATGGCTCTCAGTTTGCAGTCATCTGCAAACTTTGTTAGCCAGAGTCCCTTAATGTTGGCCTGTACTTCAGAGAAGTAGATACCAAACAGGAGTGGTCCCAGGACTGAACCCTGAGGTACTCCACTTGCCACTTGTCTGGAGATGGATTTGGAGTCGGCTACTTTTACACTCTGGGTTCTGTCAGTAAGCCAGTTGGCAACCCATCGAGTGACGTAGGGGTTTATGTCCAGCTTAATAAGTTTATCTGTGATTTCAGAGTGGGGGATGGTGTCAAAGGCCTTGGCGAGGTCCATATAGGCTGTGTGGACCTCCTTACCCTCGTCCACAGCTCTGGAGATCGATTCAGCAATTTTATAAGCACCAGAACTTCAGCAAGTATGTCATGGACAGTCCCTGTTTATCTCTGAGTTATGATAAGATGTATAGATACTCAAAGGCACTGACTGTAAGTCTTTTGTTATTTAGTTGCTGTATGCAGTAGTTGCAATTCATTTTTTATTGGTAAACTCGCATTAAACTCTGAGAGTGTATGAACACCCTTACACTGTGAAATCCAAACAAAACAAATGCAGTTTTCACAATACTATACAGTGTGCAATTCATTTAGAAAGGGTTCATTCCTTGTGTTGGACTTTCTGGGTGTTAAAAAAAAGAATAGGTTGGGTATTCTGAAACTCTGCTTGAAATTGGAGGAGCTCTTTTGCATCTTGATTCCCTGGATTAAATGAACATTAAAATTGTTTAAGAACAATTAGATTATCATTAATGCATTATAAGTAATTAATCGGGGTGTTTTGTTTTTGAGTTGTGGTAGAGTAGAATGTGATGTCACACGTGGTTTAAAATCATGTGACAGTATTCTGCTTTATATCTAATGAAGCCTTGAATTAGAATGCAGAAGTGCTAAATACTGAGTATTTCGTGTTGTTACTCTTGATTGCTATGTCTTTATATTTCTGGGGGGGGGGGGGGTTCTCACACAGTAGGTTTAGGCTGTTTTTTATTATTACATTACAGATAAAGTTATTAAAATAATTCTTCCCAATGCAAAGACTTTACTAAACTATTCTAAGCAGATGCCTCAGTACAATAAAGAAGGAAAAACATTCTTCTAACTCTAATGTTGGAGCTTTTTTGCCTGGGCCTCCACTGAAAAAGGGTCTCTGTCCCACTTTGACTTTCCCAGTTCACGAGACCCCATGCCCCAAAAGGGTCTCTGTCCCACTTGGACTTTCCCAGTTCACAAGAACCCATGCCCCAAAAGGGTCTCTGTCCCACTTGGACTTTCCCAGTTCACAAGAACCCATGCCCCAAAAGGGTCTCTGTCCCCAGTTCACAAGAACCCATGCCCCAAAAGGGTCTCTGTCCCACTTGGACTTTCTCAGTTCACAAGAACCCATGCCCCAAAAGGGTCTCTGTCCCATTTGGACTTTCCCAGTTCACAAGAACCTATGCCCCAGTGTCATCACAGCCTTAAAACACCTTAACAACCAAAGCCTTAATAACAGCATCTTGTAACCTTACCTGTATTAACAATGTATGAACAACTTTGAAGCATGGACCGTCCAATAAACATAGTCATTTTTAGCCATCACAGAAACTTGCTAAAAATGACACGTCTTTAAGTGCATTAGGTTTTGCCAGTCTTTCTATAGTGACAACAGGCCCAACATCCAAAGGGATCGAGGTGGGGATTATAAAGTCACAGGTTCATAGGAGGCTAACAATCCTAAAGGCTCTTTTAAAGACTACCAATACTTCCCAAATATACTTGACAGGTTTTGGTACCCCTCCTTTTATTGGGTTATAACTTGAGACATAAGTGCCAGACCAGGTGTAAATTTATGGTTCTCCTATCCTCTGCTCAAAGTTGTGTTTGAATAAATGCAGGGAGGAACTATGCTTTATGTGGATGGAAGTCTGTTCCAAAGAAGGGGGTAGTGTCTGAGACTCATACCTGTACCTCCAACATGTCTTGTTTAGGTTGCAGATGAAATTTAGGCCCCTAAATCAGGTGTTTCTAATTCCATTTGGTTTGAGGATGTCCAATAGGTCTATAAGGGCTGGATAAAGAAGATGCTTTGAAGGCCAGGCATAGATTACCTTTCAGCAGTCTGTAAATGACTGAGGAGAAGGGTAAGGCTTTGAGGTAGTCTGCTTAGGGCATGTTGTTTGCCGTATGTTCTTTGTGTGAGGAATCTCTGTGTACTGTCCTGTTATTGCATATGCCTGATAAGGTACATACCAAACGGGAGCTTTGTACTCGATGATAGTTCCACTGTACTTGACCATCATTAGAGCAATGATATATCTGGATGTAGATATAGCATACCTTTGTTTATAAGTTGTACAGTATTGAAAGAGTTCTCACTACAAAAGACGTGATGGTCAAAGGCCAAGTTACTGTCTATATGCATTGTCAAGCCCCTGGTCAGCTTTTAGGGGTGTATTATCAATGCAGTAATTTCCCAGGGTGGTTGTCTTTCTGAAAGAGCCCCAGCACTGAACCCTGGGGGTTCTCGCTATTGACTGGCCTTTTTGTGGAGGTCAACTCGCCTATCTTGACTTCTTGTGCCCTATCTGTGAGCCAGCTAGCTGTCCAGCAGGTGACATAGGAGTTTATACCTAATTTTGTAAGGTTGTCTACAATCCCTCAGTGGGATATTGTGTCACATGATTTGGCAAGGTTGAGGGTAGGTGGTATGCACCATTTTGTACTCATCCATTGCTTGGATGACCTTCTTCAAGAAGTCCACCAGATGGATTAGACATGACCTACCACTGACATAACCAAACTAGGTTTGATCCAATACCTGAAGGCTTCCTATGTTGCTGTTTATCATATCTATGATTATTCTTTCCATAACCTTACATATGAGACTAGTCAGGCTTATGGACTGGTAGTTTTCTGGGTCTATGACTGGCCCACCCTTGTGCAGAGAGGATAACAGCTGCAGTCCTCCATTTGCTTGGCATAAAGCCTGTTTGGTAGTTGCAGTTAAATAGTGCTTTAGTGGTATTGATACCTTGTTTCATGCTATTAAGGAGGCATCCTGGGATATTATCTGGTCCCATCGATGCTGTGAAGGAGGCATCCTGGGATAATATCTGGTCCCATCGATGCGATGAAGGAGGCATCCTGGGATATTATCTGGTCCCATCAATGCTACGAAGGAGGCATCCTGGGATATTATCTGGTCCCATCAATGCTACAAAGGAGGCATCCTGGGATATTATCTGGTCCCATTGATGCTACGAAAGAGGCTTCCTGGGATATTATCTGGTCCCATCAATGCTATGAAGGAGGCATCCTGGGATATTATCTGGTCCCATCGATGCTACGAAGGAGGCATCCTGGGATATTATCTGGTCCCATCGATGCTACGAAGGAGGCATCCTGGGATATTATCTGGTCCCATCGATGCTACGAAGGAGGCATCCTGGGATATTATCTGGTCCCATCGATGCTACGAAGGAGGCATCCTGGGATATTATCTGGTCCCATCGATGCTACGAAGGAGGCATCCTGGGATATTATCTGATCCCATCGATGCTACGAAGGAGGCATCCTGGAATGCTATCTGGTCCCATCGATGCTACGAAGGAGGCATCCTGGGATATTATCTGGTCCAATCGATGCTATGAAGGAGGCATCCTGGGATATTATCTGGTCCCATCAATGCTATGAATGAGGCATCCTGGGATATTACCTGGTCTCATCAATGC